>NC_034175.2:23819878-24075152 GCF_002021735.2 Oncorhynchus kisutch
TAGCACCTGCCTCTGATTGAGAACCATATCAGGCCAAACACAGAAACAGACAAACTAGACACACAACATAGAATGCCCACTCAGATCACACCCTGACCAAACAAAACATAGAAACATACAAAGCAAACTATGGTCAGGGTGTGACAATATGGCTAGTGCAAAAGGAATCTATCTTAGAAATGGGGGAAGAGACTGCATATTCCAATGAGCAACATACTGTAATTCAAATGTGTTTTTAAGGCAAATGTACTGCAAACAAAGACTTTGGGTTTTAGTTACACATGGCTGTAGTAAGGATATGCAAATGTCATATTTTGCCCTGTCACCATAATAGTAGATTATAGATCAAACACGGTCTAAAATCATGTGGACTAATTGTGTCCTTTTACATGGAGGTTAGATCAGCTTTAATATTGCTGATAGATTGTAGGTTTTATCAATTTAATTGTTTGCATCATTTCTGATCCCCCTAATTTATATTTTCTCAATACATTTTTCTCCCTACCATCCTACCCTAATTGGACATAACTAGCGGACAATACTTCTACTGCTACATACAGCTATTTTGCTTACATCTATGGTACCAGTAGTTAAATAATTACAAACGTATTTTCCTTATTTCCTCTTTCACCAAGTGCTGGATTTTCACCGACAACGGCCAATTCACCATTCATTTTGATCTTAATAATTCCACAGATCAAGAGTTCATAAGGTGAATGGAAAACCTCGTCGCCGACCTCGGACTGGGGACCCTAGCAGCGGGCCCCGAATGGACGGGAGATTCCGGCAGCACTGGACGGACGGGAGATTCCGGCACCACCGGACAGGCGGGAAGGGCGATTCCGGCAGCTCCAGAGTGAAGGGCGATTCCGGCGGCACCGGAATGAAGGGCTACTCCGGCAGCTCCTGACTGACGGGCGGCTCTGGCTGCTCCTGACTGACGGGCGGCTCTGGCAGCTCCTGACTGACGGGCGGCTCTGGCAGCTCCTGACTGACGGGCGGCACTGGCAGCTCCTGACAGACGGGCGGCTCTGGCAGCTCAGGACAGACGGGCGGCTCTGGCAGCTCAGGACAGACGGGCGGCTCTGGAAGCTCAGGACAGACGGGCGGCTCTGGCAGCTCCTGACAGACGGGCGGCTCTGGCAGCTCAGGACAGATGGGCGGCTCTGGCAGCTCAGGACAGACGGGCGGCTCTGGCAGCGCTGGACAGGAGGAAGACTCTGGCAGCACTGGACAGGCGGGAGCACCTGGAAGAAGGAGACGGAGAGACAGCCTGGTGTGTGGGGCTGCCACTGGAGGCCTGGTATGTCGAGGAGGCATCGGATGGACTGGACCGTGGAGGTGCACTGGAGGTCTCGAGCACCGAGCCTGCACAACCTTTCCTGGCTGGATACTCCCCATAGCCCGGCCAGTGCGGCGGGGTGGAACAGACCGCACTGGGCTGTGCTGGCGAACTGGGAACACCGTGCGTAGGGCTGGTGCCATATACCCCGGGCCGAGGAGACGCACTGGAGACCAGATGCACTGAGCCGGCTTCATAGAACCTGGCTCGATGCCCACTCTAGCCCGGCCATACGAGGCCGCTGCGATGTAGCGCACCGGGCTATGCCTGCGCACTGGGGACACCGTGCACCTCACGGCATAACACAGTGCCTGCCCGGTCCACCTCTCTCCACGGTAAGCACAGGGAGTTGGCTCAGGTCTCCTCCTATTTTTTTTATACAATAACTGAACACTGAACAAAACAATAAATGACAAACGAAGAGTCCCGTAAGGTGAATGGAAAAAACACTAAACAGGAAATAATCACCCACAAAACACAGGTGGGAAAAGGCTACCTAAGTATGATTCTCAATCAGAGACAACGAACAACAGCTGCCTCTGATTGAGAACCATACCAGGCCAAACACAAAACCACAACTTAGAAAAAAGAACAAAGACTACCCACCCCAACTCACGCACTGACCAAACTAAAACAAAGACATAACAAAGGAACTAAGGTCAGAACGTGACAACCAGTCAAAGTTTGAAAACACCTACTCATATTTTTACTATTTTCTACTTGTAGAAAATAAAAACTATGAAATAACACATGAAAATGTGTAGCAAACAAAAGAGTGTTAAACAAATAAAAATATATTTTATATTTGAGACTCTTCAAAGTAGCCACCCTTTGCCTTGATGGCTTCTTTGCACACTCTTGGCATTCTCTCAATCAGCATCATGAGGAACAACATATTAATTCTCTCAACATCACCAAGAATGGTTCAGAGTTGAAAGCTTAGCAAACAAAGCCAGATCTCTGCTTTTATATAGAAAATACAACCCCTTTCTGTATACGTGTATAGTGTGTAGATAGTGTATAAAAAGTAATTAGTTGTCTGTGCAGACTTTAAGATAGCATGAGGTTGATAGCACTAGCATATACAAGAGACTATTCTTTAAGCAGTAAAACATGGGATAGCATGACTAATTATGTAATTTTCCACGACATTCCCTCCCTTTTGAGACTAAGTCTCAAACTAATAAAAAAATGACTTACAAGCATTTTCATAAAACAAGCATTACCATAAGGAAAAAGAGGAAAGGAAAAACTCTTCTTACACTTAGTACATTACAATGCATTACAATTGTAAATGACCTCCGATGTCATTGAGTTTCAAACGTTCACATAGTGCAAGAAAGGAGGAAAGGAACATGTGAATATTAACACCAGTACATACGTTATCACCACACACATATTGCCACAGGTTCACCATGACGGTAGGCCACCATTAACTTAATGTTTTTATCTTGGTGCTATGAATTTTCATAGTCTTCATCAGACAAGCAATCAGACACAGGAAGTAAATCAGGTAAATAGGGTTCTGAGTTGTCTCCTTCAGGGGTTAGTAATGGCATTGGCAAGAATAGTCTCAACGGCTTTGCTGCACAATGTCTTAACACAAGTTATAATAAGCATTATTGTAAAAAAAAAATCATAAATTAACCAATGAAATATTGTTGCTCCCAGAACACCAAATAATGACTGAACCCATCCAAATGGATTCCAATCGTTGTCTGGTTGGTGTTCGTTTGCAAGATTGCCGCTGAGCTCTTCAGATGTTCCACTACCATAGTCAATAGGAGTTAGAACAATTTTGCAGATCATTTTAGAAAGAGAGGGTCTAGTTTGTCTAGCCCGGCTGATTTGTAGGGTCCCAGATTTTGCAGCTCTTTCAGAACATTAGCTATCTGGATGTGGGTGAAGGAGAAATGAGGGCGGCTTCGGCGAGTTGACCGGGGTAGGGGTAGCCAGGTGGAAAGCATGGCCTGCCGTAGAAAAATGCTTATTGAAATTCTCAATTATAGTGGATTAATCGTGGTGACAGTGTTTCTAAGCCTCAGTGCAGTGGGCAGCTGGGAGGAGGTGCTCTTATTCTCCATGGACTTTACAGTGTCCCAGAACCTTTTTGAGTTTGAGAACTTTTGAGCAGTATTTATGCTGCAATAGTTTGTGTCGGGGGACTATCCAGTGTGAATTTAACCTCTCTCTCTCTCTCTCTCTCTCTCTCTCTGAAGAGGGAATTTATAAATACATTTGATTGATTGATTATTATTATCAAAAATCCTGAAGTGGTTAAATTTACCAAAGATTCTAAATGATATCCTACTCGATCTAAATCATGGGCATTTTCCAATGCCCCAAACCAAGGAATTAAGTTTCGAGGATCGTCGTTTTTGTTTGAATAGTGGGGTACTCCACATTCAGTTTAACGGGAATGCTAGAAGCGCATGTTTCATTTATCCAGCTATATCCTAGCTATATCCTATTGGTAAGACACTGTAATTAACATGTTGACATTTCCAGATAGGATTCATTGAATTGTGGTATGGAGATATACTTGGGTTGTGACAATGGCAGATTCAGAATGGGGTTCACCAGGGTTGGATTATAATAGGCTCTGGTACACGATATCTGGGTTCTAAAATAATTTTACCAATCAAATTCGCCTCTCATATCTTTTGTCAATGACAAATCACCATTAATGCATTTTCCCTCAAAGATTTACCCTGTGAAGGTTTACACCATGAAGTTTAATTTGATAAGATCACTTCCAATGCACATAGAGTGTCATTAATGCTGGCCTCTACTGAATACTGTAAGAATAGTCAAATCGCTGAGTGTGGAAAAAGACTACATACATAGCAGGAGGTGTTTTCTACCACCAGTTCAGTTTTTACTGCATGATTAACTTCTTGGTGACAGGGGGCAGTATTTTCACATCCGGATGAAATGCATGCCCAAATTCAACTGCCTGCTACTCATCCCCAGAAGATAAGGTATGCATATTATTAGTAGATTTGGATAGAAAAAACTCTAAAACTGTTTGAATCATGTCTGTGAGTATAACAGAACTAATTTAGCAGGCGAAACCTCGAAGACAAACCATTCAGTTTTTGTTTTTAGGTAACTCTCTTTTCAATGGATTTTCATTGGGAATCCAGATTTCTAAGGGACCTTCTTGCAGTTCCTACCGCTTCCACTGGATGTCACCAGTCTTTAGAAATTGGTTGAGCTTTTTCCTTTGTGTAATGAAGAAGTAGCCCTGTTCAGAACGAGGGTCACTTGCAGTGTACTGTTAGATAGAGGCGCATGACCAGAAAGCTAGCTACAGTTAGTTTCCCTCCTGTATTGAACACAGATCATCCTGTCTTCAATTGTATCGTTTATATACATAAAAAAATACCTAAAGTTGTATATTACAAAAGTAGTTTGAAATGTTTTGGTAAAGTTTACAGGTAACTTTTGAGGTATTTTGTAGTCACGTTGCGCAAGTTGGAACCGGTGTTTTTCTGTATCAAACGCGCCAAATAAATTGACATTTTGGATATATATGGACAGAATTAATCAAACAATAGGACCATTTGTGATGTTTATGGGACATATTAGAGTGCCAACAAAAGAAGCTCGTCAAAGGTAAGGCATGAATTATATTTTTATTTCTGCATTTTGTTTTCTCTCTTTTGTTTACGGAGGTGCTCTCCTCAGATAATAGCATCGTTTGCTTTCCCCGAAAAGCATTTTTGAAATCTGACAAGTTGGCTGGATTCACAACAAGTGTAGCTTTAATTTGGTATCTTACATGTGTGATTTCATGAAAGTTTGAAATCGCACTGCATTTTGCCTGGCTTTGGCCCAGAGAGGTTAAGCAGTGACCACCAAGTGTTTCCGGCTGTGACGCTCATTAAGTGGATGCATCGACCTCCTGCTTCTTCTGGTATCGGAGCAGCTATTGTTTGCTGGACTCTTGAGCCTGCCATTGGCTTGAGCTGGAGTGGCTGTTATTTAGGTCCCGCTGTGGGACTTTGCTGGTGTTTTATTCCTCAGTTGCATTGTGGCCACTTCTCACTCTGGGCCTGTGAGATAAGAGCATGGACAGCGTGAGGAATTTGAAAGGTTAATGAGCACAGTGCAACAATGCTAGCACAAGCCAACACTGCTTCTGTAGCAGCCGCTACAACCCCGAGACAACTCTCTCTTACCTCTTATCACACTGTGAAGTCTTTTAGAATAATAAGCAACAAGCCGTTGCTTTCCACCATGGTCCTGAGTGAGGACAGATGACATGAAATCATTTTTGATTATATCAAACAGATGAAATGGTTTAGAGTGGTCTGGCAATCCTAATCAAGGAGTAGTATCGAGAGAATTACAGCCACATGATCCAAACCCAATTTCCTACTATTAGGTATAATGTATGTCCCAGATATTTAACTGTTTAGGAGACAAGTTGTAACTTTTTCTTAGAAACTTTGTGGCCATTTTCATCAAGAAACACTAACAGAGCTCTGGTGTCGACTTCGCAAGCTTGTTGGGTTTCAGAACACATTAACAGGTCGTCAACATACTGTATTAACATACTCCCATCGGGGGGTGTGAACCCCTCTAAATGTTGCGCCAAAGCAGCAGAAAATACCGCTGGAGATTCCGAGTAACCCTGGGGGCAGACGGTCCAAGTCCAGTACTTGTTTAAGAATGTAAACATGAACCAGAACTGTGATTCTGGTGTGACGGGATTGCTAAAAGAAAACATTAGCCAAATCAACAACTGAAAACCATTTAGCCGACGTCGGCACAGCATATATAATCGTAATGGGGTTTGATACAACAGGAGCCCTTGCATAAACTACATCGTTAACAGGTCTGAGATCTAGAACAAAACGCCCATCACCTGTGGCTTTTCAGATAGGAAGAATGGGGGTATTACAGGGAGAGTCTGGACAAGGCACAATAGCTTCTCTTTCTACCAATGAAGCATGAACAGGGGTAATCCCCTTGACAGCTTCCTGATTTAGGGGATACTGAGTTCTGCTTGCTCTGTGTGTGCCCTTAGGTGTGACAGTTCAACGGTTCAACCCCCCTCATTTGCCCAATGTCATACTTATCTTTAGCCCATAGAGAGTCCGGGAGACTAATCAACACGGGTGACTCATTCTCCACAGAAATCATCTGTTCAGTTGGTTTAGGGCTATCAAGGCCGTGTACACCTCGTTGTACATGTACAGCCCCCCAAAAATGGAACACACAAAGTATATGTATAAGTTCCCAGTCAGTGACCTGCAAGACAGACTTCAACCAAATACCAGTATCCTCCCAAGCAAAACTGTTTTAGCTACCGATACATGTGGCACCCTGTCACTAAATACATACAACAAAGCCTGTTCTTTAGTCAATTTAACCTTTCTAGGGCAGGGGTTCTGCTAGCGGCAACATTCTGACAACATTCCGCAGTGCGCAAAATTCATAAATATTTTTGGTTAAATATGTAACTTTCACACATTAACACTTAAAGTGCAAAATTGGGGCCCACTATACATGTCACTGCAAAGTAAGCTCTCATGGGGTATGGTTCCTGTTAGCCAATTTTGTTCATAATCTAAATATATTGTTAATAGTGAGAAATGTGCGGTGCAATGTAAGCCAGTCTGTAACATAAAACTGCCTTTCTGTTTCCATCAACTGCGAGCAGTTGAGACATTTTTGTCAGTAGGGTCATAATGTGGCACATCAATATCCTGACATCCCATTCATAGTACCAATCACATGTTGAGACTGTGTCTGACAACATCATGAGATGACATGTCTCCTGAGGCTGTACAACAGTGAGGCCTTTTCCTTTACAAAGAATATTAATTCCCAATTTACAGAGAAGATCTCTTCCCGCCAAATGTACAGGACAACATGCAGATTTCTTTATGGTTTATGCATGTGTTCTCAATTTTAACAGGTATGGGCATCGTGAGCAACTCTTTCATAGTCACTCCCGAGGCTTCTACAGTGGTATCTGATTCATTTGACATGGGAGGATTGGACATAGATTTTGAATTTATGACAGACATTGCAGTATTGCCAGTATATGCTAGAAATTCAATTGACTCACCATTGACGAAGAGATGAACCTCCACATGGGGGTTTGAAAAAATGGTTGTCAATTGTCTCTACCTTGTGTGAGTCCATACAGTGGCTTGCAAAAGTATTCACCCCCCTTGGCATTTTTCCTATTTTGTTGCCTTACAACCTGGAATGGATTAATTATTTGGGGGTTTGTATCATATGATTTCCCCAACATGCCTACCACTTTGAAGATGCTAAATATTGGTGGTTAATTTCTTTACTATCAAATAAGGAGAGACAAACTTATCGCACAAGTCAGTTATACTTAAACTAAATCTTTAAAAAAGAGCTTTGCAATAGCAATGGCTTTCAACGATTCACCATTTCTAATGATCCGTTGAGAGTGATAAAACAAAAGTACAAAGGTCTTTTATAGCCAAGATACACCACTTTCAACCTACATGACGAAAAACAGATACATAGAATGTCCACAAGGTTAAGACTCCAAACTGGAACCATCTCTTCCTGGTATGGTATAGAGCAGAAACATTAACTCATGTTCTCTGGAATGCTCTTTAGGTTTTATCACCCAAAGACATCGTAAATCTCCTCTGTCAGTGTTCTCATAGAGGCCCATCCTCAGTAGAACACACACACACACAATAGTTAACAGAATACTCTATTCTGTCGAATAAAACAACCATTATAATGCAATACAAGCATTATAACATCATCTTTCAATTTCCCTGACACAAACAAGAAACAAGACAAAAAACTGAAAACTTGAGCGTGCATAACTATTCAGCAATTACAGCTGCAAGTCTCTTGGGGTGTCTCTATAAGCTTGGCACATCTAGCCACGGGGACTTTTGCCCATTCTTCAAGGTTAAACTGCTCCAGTTCCTTCAAGTTGGATGGGTTACGCTGGTGTTTAAGTCACCTTTAAGTCATACCACAAATTCTCAATTGGATTGAGGTCTGGGCTTTGACTAGGCCATTCCAAGACATGTTTCCCCTTAAACCACTCGAGTGTTGCTTTAGCAGTATGCTTAGGGTCATTCTCCTGCTGGAAGGTGAACCTCCGTCCATGTCTCAAATCTCTTGAAGTATGAAACAGGTTTCCCTCAGTAATTTCCCTGTATTTAGCACCATCCATCATTCCTTCAATTCTGACCAGTTTCCCAGTCCCTGCCGATGAAAAACATACCCACAGCATGATGCTGCCACCAAGCATCACTGTTCTCAGGGTGGTGAGAGGTGTTGGGTTTCAGCCAGACATAGCGTATTACTTGACGGCCAAAAAGCTAAATTTTAGTCTCATCTAACCTGATTACCTTCTTCCATATGTTTGGGGAGTTTCCCACATGCCTTTTGGTAAACACCAAACGTGTATGCTTATTTTTTTCTTTAAGCAATGGCTTTTTTTCAGGCTCTTCCGTAAAGCCCAAATCTGTGGAGTGTATGGCTTAAAGTGGTTCTATGGACAGATACTCCAATCTCTAAAGGAGCTGCAAAGCTCCACACTGGAGATTGGAGTATCTGTCCATAGAACCACTTTAAGCCATTGGGCTTTACGGAAGAGTTGCCAGAAAAAAAGCCATTGCTTGAAGCTAGGGGGCACTATTTTTATGTTTGGAAAAATAACGTACCCAAAGTAAACAGCCTATTTCTCAGGACCAGATGCTAGGTTATCTTTGGTCTCTTTGTTGCCTCTCTGATTAATGGCCTCCTTGCCTGATCCGTGAGTTTTGGTGGGCGGCCCTCTCTTGGCAGGTATGTTGTGGTGGAATATTCTTTCCATTTTTTAATAATGGATTTAATGGTGCTCCGTGGGATGTTCAAAGTTTTGGATATTTTTTTAGAACCCAACCCTGATCTGTACTTCTACACAACTTTGTCCTTGACCTGTTTGGAGAGATTCTTGATCTTCGTGGTGCCGCTTGCTTGCTGGTGCCCCTTGCTTTGTGGTGTTGCAAATACTGGGGCCTTTCAGAACAGGTGTATATATATTGAGATCATGTGATAGATCATGTGACACTTCGATTGCACACACGTGGACTTTATTTAACTAATTATGTGACTTCTGAAGGTAATTGGTTGCACAGGATCTTATTTAGGGGTTTCATATCAAATGGGGTGAAAACATATGCACACACCACTTATCTGTTTTTTATTTGTTATCATTTTTTGAAACAAATAATTTTATTCATTTTATTTCACCATTTGGACTATTTTGTGTATGTCCATTACATGAAATCCAAATAGAAATCAATTTAAATTACAGGTTGTAATGCAACAAAATAGGGAAAAAACCAAGGTGTGTGAATACTTTTGCAAGCCACGGTATGTGGGTTTTCGGTGAAGGTCCGGTTTTCCTCCCCCGATGCCCCCTGTTTGGTAGGTTTGTTTCGACATGTTCTGGTGAAATGTCCCTTTTTTCCTCATTTTATATATTATATATATATTTAATTATACTATGTCATTTTAAATGCTATACCCATATGGTAGTTCCTCCTATGCAAATTCCCAATGTAGGTTTTACATTTATAGCTGCTTTCCCAATCCTAAACAACTGTTTTACCAGTGCACTGTTTCGTTAATTTTATAAATTTTCTAAGCTGCAGGAATATTTTTTAACTTGAACCTCAGGACCCTGTCCTGGAATCACATAGCTCATGCATTTACATTTTTCGATTGTAACCCATGGTATATTTCTTCAGGACTTTGTCCTGGTATCTCTATAGTACCCCAGGATCTTATTCTGGAATCGCTTTCATCAGGGCTCTCTCCTGGTATCTCTAACACAAAGTTAACCTCCCAATTGGAGGTTTGCATTTAAGAAAATCAGTCTCACCCTTAACTCTGCATGTTCGGAATGGCATATCCACTCACTGAGCTCCTAGCCGGTCTGGGGCAGGTCCCTTTCTGCTGCGTTTTAGTCGGAGTGTGGGCTCCCTGAGCCACATCTAACGCAGCCCTACGCGCATGTAACCTCGTCTCCATCGGGAGTAATCAGCAAGTGGAGTTAGCCGTCCATCTTTGTCACCAATTTGTCAGGGAAATTCTAGAGGAAGAGAGAGACTGTAGATTTTTCCAACAACAGCTTTATTATAAGATTTTCAAAAATTAAGTAGTCAACATCACCAAGAATGGTTCAGAGTTGAAAGCTTAACAAACATAGCCAGGTCTCTGCTTTTATAGAGAAATTACAACGCCTTTCTGTATATGTGGCAATCAGCAGATTGTGTGTATAAGGTAATTAGTTGTCTGTGCAGACTTTAAGATAGCACAAGGTTGATAGCCCGAGGGCTCAACCGTCTAATTGCATTCACAACAACAAACACTATATTTGACTCCTTTCTGCAAGGTTTCATACATGTGACGTTCTGTAGATAGTAAACCCATGGGATTTCACATGCTGCTGTTGCAGCCAAACGTCTCTTAGCTGTAAGCCCAGTCTTATGACTAAGTCACACCAAGATAAGTTTGTATCAGGTTAGAAAAAATACTGGGATATAACAAGGGCCTATTCTTTAAGCAGTAAAAACACGGGATAGCATGACTAATTATGTAATTTTCCACGGCACCTTCATTGTCGAATTGCATGATGATTGAACAGGTTTCCTGTTATATTCATCAGAGATGTCGGGAGAGTGAAGTCTATGAATCCCAAAAGTAGTAATTATACAGATGTTTAACAAAACATGCTCACAACATTTTCCATACCTTGGTTTTTGTGGTAAATGGTTGTTGATAATGGTTTTGATACACATACCTTGTCCATAATGTAGAGGCTTATGGGATTTTCTTTACAGAGGTAAAGGAGGATGGTACATGTGATCGGCATAACATACCAACACCAATTGACATACCTTAGTCTGCCTCCTCATCTGTATACTTGCAGACACAGACACAAAAGTGAGCAGTTCAGTCATCTGCACCCAATACACCTAGCCTTCAACATGTTCTTATAGCATACATATGCTTACCTCTTTGTTGATTGATATACAGTTGAAGTCGGAAGTTTACATACACCTTAGCCAAATACATTTAAACTCAGTTTTCACAATTCCTGACATTTAATCCTGGAAAAAAATCCCTGTCTTAGGTCAGTTAGGATCACCACTTTATTTTAAGAATGTGAAATGTCAAAATAATAGTACAGAATGATTTATTTCAGCTTTAATTTCTTTCATCACATTCCCAGTGGGTCAGAAGTTTACATACACTCAATTAGTATTTGGTAGCATTGCCTTTAAATTATTCAACTTGGGTCAAACGTTTCGTGTAGCCTTCCACAAGCTTCTCACAATAAGTTGGGTAAATTTTGGCCCATTCCTCCTGACAGAGCTGGTATAACTGAGTCAGGTTTGTAGGCCTCCTTGCTCGTGCACACTTTTTCAGTTCTGTCAACAAATCTTCTATGGGATTGATGTCAGGGCTTTGTAATGGCCACTCCAATACCTTGACTTTGTTGTCCTTGAACCATTTTGCCACAACGTTGAAAGTGTGCTTGGGGTCATTGTCCATTTGGTAGACCCATTTGTGACCAAGCTTTAACTTCCTGACTGATGTCTTGAGATGTTGCTTCAATATATCCACATAATTTTCCCGCCTCATGATGCCATCTATTTTGTGAAGTGCACCAGTCCCTCCTGCAGCAAAGCACCCCCACAACATGATGCTGCCACCCCCTTTTTCCACGGTTGGGATGGTGTTCTTCGGCTTGCAAGCCTCCCCCTTTTTCCTCCAAACATAACAATGGTCATTATGGCCAAACAGTTCTATTTTTGTTTCATCAGACCAGAGGACATTTCTCCAAAAAGTATGATCTCTGTCCCCATGTGCAGTTGCAAACCGTAGTCTGGCTTTTTTTATGGTGGTTTTGGAGCAGTGACTTCCTCCTTGCTGAGCAGTCTTTCAGGTTGTAGATACAGTGCCTTGCGAAAGTATTCGGCCCCCTTGAACTTTGCGACCTTTTGCCACATTTCAGGCTTCAAACATAAAGATATAAAACTGTCTTTTTTGTGTGAAGAATCAACAACAAGTGGGACACAATCATGAAGTGGAACGACATTTATTGGATACTTCAAACTTTTTTAACAAATCAAAAACTGAAAAATTGGGCATGCAAAATTATTCAGCCCCTTTACTTTCAGTGCAGCAAACACTCTGTATAAGACTCATTTTACTGTGGGATATAGATACTTTTGTACCTGTTTCCTCCAGCATCTTCACAAGGTCCTTTGCTGTTGTTCTGGGATTGATTTGCACTTTTCGCACCAAAGTACATTCATCTCTAGGATACAGATCGAGTCTCCTTCCTGAGCGGCATGACGGCTGCGTGGTCCCATGGTGTTTATACTTGCGTACCATTGTTTGTACAGATGAACGTGGTACCTTCAGGCGTTTGGAAATTGCTCCCAAGGATGAACCAGACTTGTGTAGGTCTACAATTTGTTTTCTGAGGTCTTGGCTGATTTCTTTTGATTTTCCCATGATGTCAAGCAAAGGTGGTAGGCCTTGAAATTGTCACATCCTGACCATAGAAAGCCTTTATTTTCTATGGTGGAGTAGTTCAGGGCGTGACTGGGGGGTGTTCTAGTTTATTATTTCTATGTGTAGTCTAGGTTTTGTATTTCTATGTTGGCCTGGTATGGTTCCCAATCAGAGGCAGCTGTCTATCGTTGTCTCTGATTGGGGATCATATTTAGGTATCCTTTTCCCACCTGTTGTTTGTGGGATCTTGTTTTTGTATTGTTGCTTTTGAGCCCTACAGGGCTTTACGTTCATTTGTTTGTTTCTTTTTATTGTTTTGTTGCTGGTTCACATTCTAATAAATGATGATGAACCCAAATCACGCTGCGCCTTGGTCTACCCATTTTGACAAGCGTTACATAAATACATCCACAGGTACACCTCCAATTGACTCAAATTATGTCAATTAGCCTATCAGAAGCTTCTAAAGCCATGACATAATTTTCAGGAATTTTCCAAGCTGTTTAAAGGCACAGTCAACTTAGTGTATGTAAACTTCTGACCCACTGGAACTGTGATACAGTGAATTATAATTGAAATAATCTGTCTGTAAACAATTGTTGGAAAAGTTACTTGTCATGCACATTACTTGTCATGTACATGTCATGCACAAAGTAGATGTCCTAACCGACTTGCCATATCTATAGTTTGTTAACAAGATATTTGTGGAGTGGTTGAAAAACAAGTTTTAATGACTCCAACCTAAGTGTATGTAAACATCCAACTTCAACTGTAGTTGTCTAGGGTTTAATTGAAAGGAAAAACCCAAAACCTGCAAACATTAGGCCTTCCATGGAAAGAGTTTGACACCTCTGCCCTACAGCATCACGGTGACTATCAGTTAGAATAATGACTACAAAATCACTTTAAGTAACTGTACTCAGATATATTAAGTGCAACGGGTTTCCTCAAAAGTTTTTAGTAATGACAGCACATTGGGGGTTACAGTGCAAGGTACACATCACCATCATAGCCACATTTTGTTTGAACCTTTATCATTAATGCATGGATCTCAAATAATGCATTAATATCAAAAGGATTTAGTCATTATCTCCTCTGCTCCACGCACTCATCCCTTTGTGTACAGTTGGCACATGTCGAAGCATGGCGCCTACTCTAGAATAGGCTCTTCTTCCTGCAGGCACAGCTGAGAATAGACACCGCCTATTATTTACTGTCCATCACATTTACAAGGGAGCTACATTCCATCCTCTACCTGGACCCGCCTCCACTGATTACTGTCCAATACGGTGTCCTTATTAGGACACCGGGCATCAAAGTAAGGAGGGCTGAAATTTAGGGAGTTCAGAGGGTTCATGCAATGATAGTGTTGGCCTTATAAGACATTAAGAGGCCTTATTCACAGCCCATGCATGTGGATATCAATTTGAGAACTTTAATCCAAAACCTGGGACTTGAAACTCAACTCTTCAACCCATTATGGAGTTTGGTGCTGCACTTTCCCCCAGGGCCAGACCATCCAGCACTCTGTGCCTAACAACACATCCCTTCATAACAGAAGTAGTACACACAGCCAACTTTTACTGAGATCGATCTCCTTGATCCACCCCAGGGAATGCACAACTATAATTATATAACTCAGTAAAAACTTATATAGATATAGGTCTCCAGTGTGAAAACCAAATACATCAACCGAGTCCCAGTTCAGAGTACAGTACATGAAGGCAATATTTTCGGCACTGTGGTGGGGTTTGTGTGTGTGTGTGTGTGTTTGTGTGTGTGTGTGTGGGGGGGGGGGGGGGGGGGGTTGCATTGCATTTCTCAGCTCTCCCGTGACAGTGGAATGCAAAAACACAACTCCCTGGAAGTCCAACCATTTGCTTCACTTGTAATTGGCTTGTGCCGTGTCAGAGTGTTTACAGTGAAACCGAACAGTTTGAAAAACCCTCAGACTCCACCATTAATCAATTTCCACATAGGACGTATGAAGACACACACAGAGCACACACACATACAGACACATGCACGCACGCACACGCACACACAGACCTATGAAGATACACATACACACATGGATATGAACAGTGGTGGAAAAAGTACCCAATTGGCATACTTGAATATATATGTAAAGATACCTTCATAGAAAATTACCAAAGTAAAAGTGAATTTAACCCAGTAAAATACTACTTGAGGAAAAGTTTAAAAGTATTTGGTTTTAAATATTCTTAAGTATCAAAAGTAAATGTAATTGCAAAAATATACTTAAGTATCAAAAGTCAAAGTATAAATCATTTCAAATTCCTTATACTGTATTAAGCAAACCAGACTGCACTATTTTCTTGTTTAAAAAAAATGTATTTACAGATTGCCAGTGGCACACTCCAACACTCAGACATAATTAACAAACAAACAAACATACATTAGTATTAGTGAGTCCGTCAGATCAGAGGCAGTAGAGATGACCATGGAAGTTCTCTTGATAAGGGTGTGAATTGGACCATTGTCCTGTCCTGCTAAGCATTCAAAAGGTGACGAGTACTTTTGGGCGTCAGGGAAAATGTATGGAGAACAAAGTACATCATTTTATTTAGGAATGTAGTGAAGTAAAAGTAATCAAAAATATAAATAGTAAAATAAAGTACCGATACCCCAAAAAACTACTTAAGTAGTACTTCAAATATTTCTACTTAAGAACTTTACACCACTGCGTATGAAGACACACACACACGCATGCAGGCACATAGGTTATTCATCCTAACTATGCTTAATGTTGCTTATCGGCAATGACTTCATGTCTGGGGTCAAGCCAGAGAGCTTTGACCAGAAACATTGAATTGTTAATAGGCACCTCTAACTGCCGTGGAGGGTCAAAATACATCAGACTTTTTAACTCCCAATCCATATAATTTATGGCATCAGATGAAATCTACAATAGTGGATGGAAATGTGAACACACATAACCTAAGATGTTATTATTTCATAGAATGATACATTGTAAAAAAATAAGGAAAAAAAGACATTGTTATTAGCATGTCAGCATCTATACTGAACAAAAATAAAAATGTAAAGTGTTGGTCCCATGATTCATGATCAGAAATAAAAGATCCCTTAAATGTTCCATACACAAAAAGCTTACAGTTGAAGTCGGCAGGTTACACATACCTTAGCCAAATACATTAAAACTCAGTTCCACAATTCCTGACATTTAATCCTAGTAAATATTCCCTGTTTTAGGTTAGTTAGGATCACCACATTATTTTAAGAATGTGAAATGTCAGAATAATAGTAGAGAGATGTAACGGATTTCCGCCTCTTCGTCTGAGGAGGAGTAGCAAGGATCGGACCAATACGAAGCGTGGTAAGTGTCCATGATACTTTAATAATCACTGAACACGACAAAATACTAAAATCACAAAGTGAATGAAAACGAAAACCGAAACAGTCCTGAATGGTGACACAAACAACAAAACAGGAAACAATCACCCACGAAACACAGGTGGGAAAAGGCTACCTACGTATGATTCTCAATCAGAGACAACTAACGACACCTGCCTCTGATTGAGAACCATACCAGGCCAAACACAACATAGAAAAACTAACATAGACAACCCATTCAACTCACGCCCTGACCATACTAAAACAAAGACATAACAAAAGAACTAAGGTCAGAACGTGACAAGAGAATGATTTATTTCAGCTTTTATTTCTTTCATCACATTCCCAGTGGGTCAGAAGATTACACACACTCAATTAGTATTTTGTAGCATTACCTTTTAAATGGTGTAACTTGGGTCAAACTATTCAGATAGCCTTCCATAAGCTTTCCACAATAAATTGGGTACATTTTGGCCCATTCCTCCTGACAGAGCTGGTGTAACTGAGTCAGGTTTGTAGGCCCCCTTGCTCTCACATGCTTTTTCCGTTCTGCCCACACATTTTCTATAGGATTGGGGTCAGGGCTTTGTGATGGCCACTCCAATACCTTGACCTTGTTGTCCTTAAGCCATTTTGCCACAACTTTGGAAGTATGCTTGGGGTCATTGTCCATTTGGAAGACCAATTTGCAACCAAGCTTTAACTTCCTGACTGATGTCTTGTGATGTTGCTTCAATATATCCACATATATTTTCCTGCCTCATGATGCGATCTATTTTGTGAAGTACACCAGTCCCTCCTGCAGCAAAGCATCTCAATATAGGACTCGTTTTACTGTGGATATAGATAATTTTGTACCTGTTTCCTCCAGCATCTTCACAAGGTCCTTTGCTGTTGTTCTGGGATTGATTTGCACTTTTCGCACCAAAGTGCATTCATCTCTAGGAGACAGATCGAGTCTCCTTCCTGAGCTGCATGACGGCTGCGTGGTCCCATGGTGTTTATACTTGGGTACTATTGTTTGTACAGATGAACGTGGTACCTTCAGGCATTTGGAAATTGCTCCCAAAGATGAACCAGACTTGTGTAGGTCTACATTTTCTTTTCTGAGTTCTTGGCTGATTTCTTCAGATTTTTCCATGATGTCAAGCAAAGAGGCACTGAGTTTGAAGGTAGGCTTTGAAATACATCCACAGGTACACATCCAATTGACTCAGAGGATGTCAATTAGCCTATCAGAAGCTTCTAAAGCCATGACATCAGTTTCCGGAATTTTCCAAGATGTTTAAAGGCACCGTCAACTTAATGTATGTAAACTTCTGACCCACTGGAATTGTGATACAGTGAATTATAAGTGAAATAATCTGTCTGTAAACAATTCTTGGAAAAATGACGTGTCATGCACAAAGTAGATGTCCTAACCGACTTGCCAAAACTATATTTTGTTAACAAGATATTTGTGGAGTGTTTGAAAAACGTGTTTTACCAACCTAAGTGTATGTAAACTTCCGACTTCAACTTTATTTCTCTCAAATGTTGTGCACAAATTTGTTTACATCCCTGTTAGTGAGCATTTCTTCTTAGCCAGGATAATCCATCCACCTGACAGGTGTGGCATATCAAGAAGCTGATTAAACAGCATGATCATTACACAGGTGCACCTTGTGCTGGGGACAATAAAAGGCCCCTCTAAAATGCACAGTTTTGTCACACAACACAATGCCACAAAAGTCTCAAGTTTTGAGTGAGCTTGCAATTGGCATGCAGACTGGAGGAATGTCCACCAGAGCTGTTACCAGAGAATTTAATGTTCATTTTCTCTACCATAAGCCACCTCCAATGTCAAGAATTTGTCAATATGTCCAACCGGTCACACAACCGCAGGACACGTGTAACCACGCCAGCTCAGGACCTCCACATCAGGCTTCTTCGCCTGTGGGATCGTCTAAGAATAGCCACCCGGACAGCTGATGAAACTGAGGAGTACTTCTGTCTGTAATAAAGTCCTTTTGTAGGGAAAAACCTATTCTGATTGGCTGGGCCTGGCTCCCCAGTGGGTATGCCTATGCCCTCCCCGGCCCATCCATGGCTGCACCCCTGCCCAGTCAAGTGAAATCCATAGATCAGGGCCTAATAAATACATTTCAAATGACGGATTTCCTTATATGAATTGTAACTCGGTAAAATCGTTGAAATTGTTGCATGTTGGCTTTATATTTTTGTTCAGTATAGTTCTATCATAACAAAGTTCTTTCAACAATGAGATGGAGTCTTGAGAGGGCTGTGCATGGGCTATAAAACACCTTGATTCTTTATTATTAAAGAATGCAGAAAATCCAGAGTGCATTGTCTGCTCTCTGCATACAGTACAATGAACCCAATGGCATTCATTCAATCACACAATTCGTAGAAATCTTCTTTTGCTCCACTGGGTGAAATGTAATAAACATCTCCTGTTACCGCACATGCATTCCATCCGTGCAGCTGTGGCCACCATCTACAAAGTAGGCCTGGCTTTAGTGATGCATATGTGACCCAGTCTCACGAACAGATCTGTGTTCAAATACTATTTGAAATACTTTCAAATACTTCAGCTGGTCTTGATTTTGCTTGCCTGGCCCAATGGAACCAATAGATTAGTCATGGAAAGTGCAAACCCCTTCCATCTGTCATCCAAGGCAGGTCAAAGCAAACGCTTAATGATTTTGAATCGTTTTTGAACCCAGGTCTGCTCGCAGATGTTTCACCTTCTGAAACAGCACGTAGCACAAGTCCATATGTCCCCATCAGTTAAACACCATATTTCTCAAGGGTGCTATAGGGTGATAATTCTATTGGAGATAGGTCATTAAAGGCCCAGTGCAGTCAAAAATGTGATATCCCTGTGTTTTATGTATATTTCCACACAATGGGGTTGTAATAATTATGATAATGCCATTTTAATGTAAGAGCTGTTTGAAAAAGACTGCCTGAAATCTCAGTCTGTTGTGCTGGGATGGAGTTTTGGCCTTACATGGTGACATCACCATGAAGTAACTTAGTTAATAGACCAATAAGAAAGGATTCCAAACCACTCTGCCAACAACAACTAATTCTCAGTTTTCCCCTCCCTACTCAGACAGTCCTATCAAAACTGTTTCTTGAGAAATTGCTCTTTGCTAAAAATAAATTTATTTTTTCTTTTACCATTTTAATTGAAAACAATCATAGTAAGGTACTTAATTGTTCCCCAGAAATGAGTTGATATTGAGATTTTAAAAAACGTCTGCATTAGACCTTTAAATTGGACTAATCTATCAAATGGAAAATTGGTTGGAAATGCCAAGATGTGATTTGAGAGTTAGTCCAGGATTAATCCTTGGTAGGTTAAGTACGGTGACCCTAAGCGGCAAACCAGAGTCTAAACCAAACATTTCTCCTGGATTATATTTGTCTATGGAATCTTGATTCTTGATGAAGGCCAGTCTACAGCCATAGATACGCAATGACATGATAGTATTATAATGAACATTTCATAGGTCTGAGATCAGTAAAGATGCGGGATCATTCCCTGGCCAGCTAATGGTCGATTTTTTATGGGGGTGGGGATCACAAAAAAATCTAAACTAATCATCAGGGGCCACAGTGGCTTGCGGGTCTGCGTACCCACATCCATACCCACACATACAGTCAGAGCCAGCCGTAGCATTTTGGGGGCCCTGAGAAAAATGTTGTTGCAGTTCTAAAGGAAGTTTGCTGCAATTCTATACATTTTGCCATTGGGTGGAGAGGAGATTTAGAAATTCTTTCAATTTTGCCATGGGTCTGAGAGAAAAAAAATCAGTTTTACAGCTAATTTCCTGAAATTCGACACATTTTGCCATAGGGTGGAGATCCGTTTTTGCAGTTTTTATATGATATCTGAGTGCGAGTGACTAACAAAATCAATGGAGTCCCCCCGGTCGGTAATTTGACCATGATTACTACAAGTTTAGATAGCTGGCCACTAGACTAATTTACCAATAAATAAATAAAAATATTACATGGCTAATTGAGTTTCTAACCAGGTTTATATACAACCTTTTTATGCACGTTAAGTTTTTTTCTTCTTTTTGTGCCTGTAAACTTAATTATGCGAAAGAAAATAACCTTTATGAGCAAATATTTATATAATAACCATCATATCGAAGTAAATTTGGAGTCACGTGATGTTGTGTGTTCCTCCCACTACGACTCGGGAAAGCATAAAGTATATTAGGCTACAGATGGATGAAATAAATGATGAGCTTCACAGGGTGGTGAAAGTGCACGTTTAATGAACTTGATGCTCCTTTCCAGTAAATACTGAGGATCTTAAATTCTTATTCTGGTGACATGATGATCAATGCTTGGCTTCCTTTTGACAAATAAAATAATTTAGCTATTTTGTCCATAATAATGTCATCATGTAGGCAAGCCTACACGCACTGTATATGTGAGCTGTTGGCTAGAGTGCATGTACCAAGACCATAACTAAAAATATTTTTGGACAAAACCATTTGTAGAGTTGAAAATGCGACGTAAACTCATTTTAACTTCAAATTTTTATTGGGATAGATTGGAATTTAACCACAAAAGTAATATTTACGTGTGTTATGTCATCATGCACATCCTTTTATCCTCAACAAGTCAATTATATGGAAACATCTCTGGTGGGAATTTGTGCATATTGTTTTTATGCATATTTTTTTAATATTCAAACCAATTGTCAGTGACTGACATAAGAGAAACTGCTGATGCACAACTACATTTTGAAATTACACCTTGTGTATTCTACTATTCTCACTCTCAAACAGTAAATTGAGACCCCCCCCAAAAAAATTATTTGCTTTATTACATTACTATTATTTATAGATTTATTTCAGGAAAAAAATGTCAGGATCTGAGCCTAGCAGCCCTCCACTTGCCAGGTCAATACATCCCCTTTTTTCAGCGCCAGGCCCGGGATTCGAACCAGCAACCTTTTGGCTACAGGTCCAACTCTTAGCCACTGGGTTATCTACCACCCAACCGTTTCTAAGTTTGGAGCAGTCTGACCGTGTCAGATGCCCTTTATTCAGATTCTCCTGAAAAATCTTGTTGGAAGTTGTCTCCCAAAGTGCTATCACTACAATTGTACACACCACATCTGACCATTACTGCACTGGTATAAATTGCGTGTATGCCATGTTGAGAAAAACTCTGAGGTGTCTGACCTCAGATCTGGGACTGTCATTCCCGATAGTCTGGGACTGTCGTTCCCGTGTCTCCTCATCTAAACTAAGCTTTACTCATCCTAAAATTAAAGGTGTGTTTGACTGTCCTTTTATTTGGCCTAGAATTGAAACAAATTTGATTTTCAGATAAACCACCAATATGTTCTGTGGAAATGAGTTGTACGGCATCCATACTTAGAAGTTGTCGGACAAAACTCCCTCAGTTCTCAGTTTTCAAACCATTCAACACAGTATCACTGTGTCTCAAAGTGTTGGTCACTTTTGAATCATTGTTGTTCTATCTCTAACCAAAAATAAAACTAAGTACGGAAGGTCAGACCTATAATCTGGAAATGTGGACATGGTGAGTTCACTCCAGGACACAGACAAAAAGAAAATGGCCTCACAAATAATTCCCTTGAAACTAAAAGCTGTTTGTGGGGGCAATAAGTAAATAAGCTTCAGATCTTTCCTCCCCATGCGGGGTTGCCTGTGTTTTATATCAGAGCATAAACACAGCTGATACCTTGTCAAGAGAAGTAAAAAACCTCTTGGATGGATGCACGCACACACACACACAGGCGTATGAAGAAACACACACAGACATATGCAGACAGACACACACACGCACATACACGAACACAAACCACACACACAGTCCATTCACAGGTATGCTCCATCCTCCTCATATGTGCCTGAAAACGAATTGAAGGTCTTGCAGTAAACCACAGTGCCTCGTTCTCCTCTCTCTCCTGCAAAAGCCTTCCACGTCGTCCACTGTCTTGCAGACCTACAGTACTAATACAGTATGTTTATCAGCTGGTCTGGATGGGCCAGGTGTTTTGAATGAGGGCCTCTACGTAACTTGACGTAACGCACACATACACCTCAGTGGTGGAGGACAGAGGTGACTGTGTGGATGATGGAGGGTGATTGGTGGGGTAGCCTAATAAATAACAGAAGCACCGTGCGCTGCCTTTAAAGAGCCATTGTACAGTGGCTTCTCAACAATAGCACTACAGCACAAAATACAATCTCGCCCCCAGTGCCAAGATCTCCAAAGCATTTCCACAGATGGAAGATAGTTATATTGCCCTGACGTACACCAGGAGTACAGGCTTATTTTATTACTGTTTGGGGAGATTTGAAGTGCCTCAAATCCTAGGCTTGAGTTTTTCTTTCAGGTGCAGAATTTCAGTCTGACCTGAGCCCTCTACTTGCATTTCTTCAGGGAATGTGTTGACTAATTGTTTTGCGTTTATGGCTTGGCTTACACTATTCTTTGGTATATATATATATATATATATATATATATATATATATATATATATATATATATATAGAGAGAGAGAGAGAGAGAGAGAGAGAGAGAGAGAGAGAGAGAGAGAGAGAGAGAGAGAGAGAGAGAGAGAGAGAGAGAGAGAGAGAGAGAGAGAGATTGGGTTTTGTTTGCTGAAGCTGAAATACCCTCTTTGGTAGCTGAATTCAATTAACACAGAAAGAGATGCTATTGGCGTAATATTCTGCGATTCTGACTGAAACAGTTAATTTCTCCTTGTTATTTCAGTGTTTCTTAACATGGAACGGTCTGAGACTGCGTCACCACCCAGAGAAAGAACAAAGATATGACCTTTCCACCACATTTCAGGAATTCAACAGCCTAAAAATGTTAAAATGAAACTCTACTGCTCTTAGAATGTCTAAATCAGACAAATTCAAAGGTTTTTAATTTACAAATCTGACAAAGGTCTGTGGCACACCGCCCGTTTACTGTGATATACTGCTATCAGGAAGTTGGATCATTCTGTAACTCCTCATTGGATATAGACTGAACATTTGCTAATTAATTATCTACATTGGGATTGTATTTGGGATTTGGAAGATTTCCTATATTTCCATAATTAGACCCCTAGGTTATGTGGAAAGCTATGATCTATAGAGTATATGAAAAATGGTACAGTGCAGTTCAGCAAAGTAAGACAGCGCAAATTTTATGCTACAGAGACACCATCCTTTACACACGCCTGGAATGAAAACATAAACACACTTCTTTACTTTGGCTAGAGAGGTGATGACACTGTCGAGGAGGCTTGTTATGATGTCGACCAGACCGAGGCCCATTCTCCTCGGCCAGATTGTTTAAATGATTGACAGCGACGGCTTGACCTTATAACAGACCATATACTGCACCAGGTGACCCCAACAGCTCAGACAAGCTCCAAACATGGGCATAATCGAGCTACCAGACTACCCAGGAGACTCCACTCCTTTCCCCCTAGCTTGTGGGTAGGACAGCACTCCACCCATGTCCCATTGTAGCCGAAGGGACAGCCACAAGAATTACACCCTGCAGGGTTGTTTGACGCTACACTTCTTCGAAGAACCACCACCACCCTCTAAGATTGGGCCTGAATCAGACTGCCGAAGACGGGAGTCGTCAGTTAAGCGTTACCCACGTAATCCCATAATGACCACCTAGCTGTGTTGGCCTCTCTGTGGCTAAGAGGACCGACTGAGAGAGAAAGAGAGAGCTCGTTAAAAATAGTAGCTATTCCAGCCACAGAGCTCCATTGGTTGTTGTTCCCTCCCGCCCCTGGTTCTCTCCTGCTTTCTTCCCATGTTCATAAAGGCAATCAGAACAGTCTGTTTGTATTGTGTGTAGGGGTTGTAAGTGTGCAGGAGATTGACCTACGGTACAATTGCAGTCCGAATTCTTTAAGAAAAGCCCATTACAATATTCCCATATCACTGTGTGTCGACAGCTGTAGGTTGATGTATGGCAAATATGTAATTTATTAATAGTCACATTATGTAAGCCAACCGAGTTGCAGTAAGATGTACCTCACAAACCATACACATACACAGCCAGTCGGCCACACACACTAACTCATGTACGCAGTCCTGTGCCTGGCTCATCCTGTTCTTTGATGAGAGCTGTAGCGATGGGCTTTAACAGATTAAACTGGGCTCTGAAGTTTGGGTGCTTTAATTACAGAAACTATTTACTGCATGTTACAGGGAGATATGCTCCTACCACCGCCCACCCACACCAAAGCCTCCTTTTGAAGGGGCAGATTGAGACAGAGGAAGTCCAAGGGCTGTTTCCCATCACTAGATAGAGGGGGAGAAAAGAGGAGGTTGGTTACGTGCAGGGGTGATATTGTGGGGGGGGGTTACTCCATGAAACTTCCAATGCAACATCCTAGAAATTCACTTTAAAAACCACTTTTGATATGTCGTATAACTCTGTTCTTAAGCATTCCTCCCAATTCCACCCCTGGTTATTTTTGTATCCATAGCCCTGGAAAAGCCTCAACAGCACGGTTGGAAAATCCTTGCACCTTCAGTTTTCTGCTGCTGCTAATGGTATATGTTCATCCCAGTGAAAGTAATACAGCACTGTATATACTTACAGTAAATCCCTTGTGATATGGTCTCCATTCCCCTTTTGTTTCTTACAGTCACCCAAGGTGAGAAGGTAACATGGTAGGCTAAGCTACTGTATTAGCCACTTCAAAGTGCTCAACCTATTCAACAGACCCATATCACCTTTCCTTAAATGGGGTGCCTGCAAATGAGGTTCATGTGAATAGAAATGTTCTACCCTCACTAGGGGTTTCTACGGCAGAGTGTGAAAGTGAAAAGTAGGAGCTCCAAGACAAAGAGAGCCCTTGCATAAAATAACAAAATGAAGACTTTAAATCTGTTTCAGCAGTCAATTGTTTTAGCCTTTCTGTCGAACAAGCCCAATATCATTCATGTCAATCGTATGCACAGCTATCACCAAAGCAAGACTGGACCAAGTGTAGTCAACCATTGACATCATCATTCAAAATGTCGAAGCTCAGCAACATAATGAAAACATGACATATTTCACTGGCGAACATGGTGAATGTACAGTAATTTAATTATCTGTGTCATCTCATTTGTGAGGGGTTGAGGGAGTATGCTTCTACACATCATGAGGAAGGGAAAGTGTGGAAAGAAAGACAGCTGTGTTTCTTTCCTGGAACATTCCCGATGCTCTGACTGGAACCAAAGTGAAGCACAGCCCAATGTTTCCTCATTCCCTGGGAGAGGTAGGTGTGTGTGTGTGTGTGTGTGTGTGTGTGTGTGTGTGTGTGTGTGTGTGTGTGTGTGTGTGTGTGTGTGTGTGTGTGTGTGTGTGTGTGTGTGTGTGTGTGTGTGTGTGTGTGTGTGTGTGTGTGTGTGTGTGTGTGTGTGTGTGTGTGTGTGTGTGTGTGTGCGTGTGTGTGTGTGCGTGTGTGTGTGTGCGTTTTGACAGTGTGAATGGGGACAGCTGTTAGGGTTGTAATCACTAAGTGTTCGAGACTTTCCCCACATTTGGCCGGCGCTAGACCTCTGTGGGATAGGTGACCGTGTGTGTGTCTATATCCATTAAGTTGGGCTGCACTTGGATCTACCATCCAGCAAGACCGCTAGAGTATTTGAGTAATATCAAACTAAATGGCACCAAAAATGTTTTCCTTTTCAAAACGACTGAAAGGTTGGACGGGACACCATCATATTTCAACATTTGGTATTTGGAAAACATTAAAAGCCCATTTGTTCAAACCACTTTTATTTAATGTCAGACTCAAGTAAATTTGTTCTCTTTCTATCGGCTTGGATGTCTCTTTATGCATTCCAAATGAAAACTCTAGCAAAGTCATTTTCATCCACAACTTATTTCAATTCATCACATAATGCGCCTCAGTATGAATTCAGCATAGTGTTAATATGTGAGTGGATACAGGTAACTCTATCTATGAATGAGTGTTTGTAATAAGAAAAGTAGATATGAATGGTGCTTGCATTTGTGAGGCTTCATACAATACTTACAGTTGGGAACCAACACTGGCTTCCTGTAAGGGCAAGGATAGACATTCCTGAAGTGGAACAGTAAACTGGGTCATATTCAGTAGGCACCAACTGGGATAAAACAGACCCAAACAGGGAGGGCACTACCTGAACTTGTCTAATAAAAAACACTCATTTTTGTTTCCTTTTGCATAGTGCTTTGCTACGATGTGCACCAATAAACACGACCCAGTATGGTAGGAGGAGCAAAAAATGAGACAAGACACCAAGGGATATTAAAAAAAACATTTTTTTCAAAATGTCTATTGCAGTAACAGTACATTGTTACTGTGACAAACTCTCTTGCTGGGTGACGCCAAGCAGCAACGCCATCAGCGATCATCTAACAATAACCTATGCAGTTAAATACATTTCAGAAATATACCCGACAGTGCAATTGCGTCCCTTTTTAAAGCAAATGTTTTTACCTGAACTGCAGTGCAGGTTATCTTTGGCATGCCCACACCTGTATGATTAACTTTACCACTCCTAAGACATACTATTAGTAAAATTGCAAACACCAACAAAACACCACTCCACAAATGTACACATGAACATACTCAATACTGTTCTGCACAGTGTCCACATACATGTACAGGAACTCAAACATGGATAGTCTTGCACGTGTTTTGTGCACACATGCTTGCACGTTCGCACAGGGACACAAACACACATACACACACCCACACACACACACGCAGGCAGGCAGCCAGAGCGTGCGCACACACACAGCCACACACACCTCCTTGTTCACCTTGTGGTAGGTCGGTATCCTGCGTTGACAGCGGTGCACAAGGACTCCCATTGAAACATTCACTCTTCTTACTCCCCCATGGCAGATGTTCAGAGTTAGCGGGCAGTTTGATAATGACAGATACGCTCACGCGCCATTTTAGATATCGCAAATACCCTGAGACATGTCATGGACAGAGGGAGAGAGGCAAAGAGGAAGGAAGAGAAACCATGCATACCTCACATGCTAAATGTATGGGATAGTCTCGTCTGGCTCAGTTGGTGGCGCTAGAAATGTCAAGGGTTTCATTCCCACAGGGATCACATAGACATACTAAAAACGTATGCACTCACTAAGTGGCATGTATTAAGTTACCTTACATTGCTGTATGCAGCAATCGACAAGTGACTTGACATCTATGAATCTCTATGGTACAGAAGAGTGACTGCACAACAGTCCCGGAAATCATCGCCCCTTCAGAGGACTCTAAAAAGCATGTCTCTTTATTGCCTGAATTCCAATCTTCTCTAGCACAGTGACCAGACTCAGATGCGTCATTCTTTGAAGAATCAAACATGTTGTTTATCCTAATTCCTAGAGTGGCCCAGTTCAGTTGGACTGGCTCATCTCATCTCTCACCCCAGAGAGTTATGTAAGAAGTACATTTCTCCACGTAGAGCGGAGTGGAGTCCAGAGAGAAATATGAAAGGAATGGACAATCTTACCCCCATTGCCCTGCAACATGTCAAACATGAACAATGTGTGCCTGTGCTGCACAAAACGGGATGAGAAAGAATCATTAATGCCCACTCCAAACAGACAAGAACCAGTGCAAAGTTGGCCAAAGACAGGGCCGCTGCAGGAGCCTCACTGCAGCGCGAGAGAGTGGGAGAGAGAGAGAGAGAGAGCACAAGATTGAGTGAGAGACAGAGAAAAAGACAAAGGGAAAGAGAGAGAGAGGGGAAGGAGAGAGAGAGAGAGGAGAGCGAGAGGCAGGGAGCAGGAGGGGGCAGCTGAAAGCAACCATCTGTTATGGGAAGAGGCCATTACTGATGTGTTTCAGATGATGATTATGATTTAGAGGTTATGTTGCAGGTACAGTATGTGAAGGTTTAGCAGAAATTGCCTCTATTATCCGTTGAGTTCATGAGGGCACACTATAGCAAAATGTTTCAAAACATTGTGCAAGGGAAACGAGTATGTTCCAACAGTACCTTACCGCATCACTCAGTTTCGGACCATTTTCCTTCATTTCCTGCCAGTAAACAAGATCCTGGTTTCGCTCAGAGGTGGGTGGGTGGTGGGGATGATACTGTACTCGTGTCAGGAAGAGAAAATCAGCCTATGATTGGACATGAGAGGCTAAAAAAGATCAGAGATTTGGATTGAATGCACCGGATAGTCTCTGGACATTTTCCTACTTAAAACATCTCTACGGTAGGGGGTAGCATTGGACATTTTGGATGAAAAGCATGCCCAAATTAAACTGCCTGCTACTCAGCCAAAAAGCTAGAATATGCATATAATTAGATAGAAAACACTCTGAAGTTTCTAAAACTGTTTGAGTGATGTCTGTGAGTATATCAGAACTTATATGGAAGGCAAAAACCTGAGAAAAAATCCAACCAGGAAGTGGGAAATCCTATGGGGTCATATTGCACTTCCTAAGGCTTCCACTAGAACGTTGTTTGATGCTTCTACTGTGAATTAGGGGCGAATGAGAGGGGAATGAGTCAGAGGTCAAATCAAATAAAATTTTATTTGTCACATACACATGGTTAGCAGATGTTCATGCGAGTGTAGCGAAATGCTTGTGCTTCTAGTTCCGACAATGCAGTAATAACCAACGAGTAATCTCGCTAACAATTCCAAAACTACTACCTTATACACATAAGTGTAAAGGGATAAAGAATATGTACATAAAGATATATGAATGAGTGATGGTACAGAGCGGCATAGGCAAGATGCAGTAGATGGTATCGAGTACAGTATATACATATGAGATGTAAAGTATGTAAACAAAGTGGCATAGTTTAAAGTGGCTAGTGATACATGTATTACATAAAGATGCAGTAGATGATATAGAGTACAGTATATACGTATACATATGAGATAAATAATGTAGGGTATGTAAACATTATATTAAGTAGCATTGTTTAAAGTAGCTAGTGATATATTTTACATCAATTTCCATCAATTCCCATTATTAAAGTGGTTGGAGTTGAGTCAGTGTGTTGGCAGCAGCCACTCAATGTTAGTGGTGGCTGTTTAATTAACAGTCTGATGGCCTTGAGAAACTGTTTTTCAGTCTCTCGGTCCCAGCTTTGATGCACCTGTACTGACCTCGCCTTCTGGACGATAGCGGGGTGAACAGGCAGTGGCTCGGGTGGTTGTTGTCCTTGATGATCTTTATGGCCTTCCTGTGACATCGTGTTGTGTAGGTGTCCTGGAGGGCAGGTAGTTTTCCCCCTGTGATGCGTTGTGCAGACCTCACTACCCTCTGGAGAGCCTTACGGTTGTGGGCGGAGCAGTTGCCGTACCAGGCGATGATACAGCCCGACAGGATGCTCTCGATTGTGCATCTGTAGAAGTTTGTGAGTGCTTTTGGTGACAAGCCGAATTTCTTCAGCCTCCTGAGGTTTCTCCGGGAAAGGTCTACCAGAGAGCCACGAGCTCATTCTTGCGCGTTCATGTGATAGTTATCTCTGTTCCATTGCAATTCTACAGACAAAGGAATTCTCCGGTTGGAACATTATTGAAGATTTATGTTAAAAACATCCTAAAGATTGATTCATACATCGTTTGACATGTTTCTACGGACTGTAATGGAACTTTTTGACTTTTCGTCTGCTCCTAGTGATCGCACGTCGTGAGTTTGGATTGTGTACTGAACACGCAAACAAAAAGGAGGTATTTGGACATAAATGCTGGAAATTATCGAACAAAACAAACATTTATTGTGGAACTGGGATTCCTGGGAGTGCATTCTGATGAAGATCATCAAAGGTAAGTGAATATTTATAATGCTATTTCTGACTTCTGTTGACTACATAACATGGCGGATATCTGTTTGGGTTGTTTTGGTCTCTGAGCGCCGTACTCAGATTATTGTATGGTGTGCATTTTCCGTAAAGTTTTTTAGAAATCTGACACAGCGGTTGCATTAAGGAGAAGTGGATCTAAAATTCCATGCATAACACTTGTACACTTTAGCAACATTTATTATGAGTATTTCTGTAAATTGATGTGGCTCTCTGCAAAATCACCAGATGTTTTAGAACTACTGAACTTAACGATTTTTTTATATAAATATGAACTTTACCGAACAAAACATAGATGTATTGTGTAACATGAAGTCCTATGAGGGTCATCTGATGAAGATCATCAAAGGTTAGTGATTAATTTTATCTATATTTCTGCTTTTTGTGACTCCTCTCTTTGGCTGGAAAAATGGCTGTGTTTTTCTGTGACTTGGCTCTGACCTAACATAATCGTTTGGTTTGCTTTCGTCGTGAAGTATTTTTGAAATCAGACACTGTGGCTGGATTTCAACAAATGTATCTTTAAAATGGTGTAAAATACATGTTTGAGGAATTTTAATTATGCGATTTCTGTTGTTTTGAATTTGGCGCCCTGCAGTTTCACTGGCTGTTGACGAGGTGGGACGCTTACCGTCCCACGTACCCTAGAGAGGTTAAAACGTTGTTGTATCACATTATGTCAATTACACAGTTATTGAGACAGTTATAATCAGGGGTGGAATAGGTAAAAATTTACTCTTGAAACTGATAATGTAAAATCCTAGGAATTCACCTTCAAAACCATTGCCTGATGACTCAAATTGATGACTGAATTCTTCCTATTCTCTATGTTTGCTACACACTTCAGTCTGAGACTGCCATTGTTGAAGTTGTTTGTGGTGACATCAAAATGAGGGGTGTTGTACAAAACAAAGTAATCAGCGATTGGATTATCTCTAACCATTTAGGGTATCAAAGCCAATGGCGAATTTTCAAAATGCTGCTTTACCCATGTACACCCATGAACAAGCCACTGCCTGTTCACCCCGCTATCATCCAGAAGGCGAGGTCAGTACACAGGTGCATCAAAGCTGGGACCAAGAGACTGAAAAACAGCTTCTATCTCAAGGCCATCAGACTGTTAAACAGCCACCACTAACATTGAGTGGCTGCTGCCAACACACTGACTCAACTCCAGCCACTTTAATAATGGGAATTGATGGGAAATGATGTAAAATATCTCACTAGCCACTTTAAACAATGCTACCTAATATGTTTACATAACCTACATTATTCATCTCATATGTATACGTATATACTGTACTCTATATCATCTACTGCATCTTTATGTAATACATGTATCACTAGCCACTTTAACTATGCCACTTTGTTTACATACTCATCTCATATGTATATACTGCACTCAATACCATCTACTGTATCTTGCCTATGCCGCTCTGTACCATCACTCATTCATATATCTTTATGTACATATTCTTTATCCCCTTACACTTGTGTCTATAAGGTAGTAGTTTTGGAATTGTTAGCTAGATTACTTGTTGGTTATTACTGCATTGTCGGAACTAGAAGCACAAGCATTTCGCTACACCCGCATTAACATCTGCTAACCATGTGTATGTGACAAATAAAATTTGATTTGATTTTTGATTTACAGTTGAAGTCAGAAGTTTACATACACTTAGGTTGGAGTCATTAAGACTTGTTTTTCAACCACACCACAAATTTCTTGTAAACAAACTTTAGTTTTGGATAGTTGGTTAGGGCATCTACTTAGTGCATGACACAAGCAATTTTCCAACAATTGTTTACAGATTATTCCACTTAAAATTCACTGTATCACAATTACAGTGTCACAAGTTAAAAAATCACAAAGTTGACTTTTAAGTTGACCTTTAAACAGCTTGGAAAATTCCAGAAAACGATGTCATGGCTTTAGAAGCTTCTGATAGGCTAATTGACATCATTTGAGTCAATTGGAGGTGTACCTGTGGATGTATTTCAAGGCCTACCTTCAAACTCACTGCCTCTTTGACATCATGGGAAAATCAGAAGAAATCAGCCAAGACCTCAGAAAACAAATAGTAGACCTCCACAAGTTTGGTTCATCCTTGGGAGCAATTTCCAAACGCCTGAAGGTACCACGTTCATCTGTACAAACATAATACGCAAGTATAAACACCATGGGACCACGCAGCTGTCATACCGCTCAGGAAGGTGACCCGTTCTGTCTCCTAGAGATGAATGCACTTTGGTGCGAAAAGTGCCAATCAATCCCAGAACAACAGCAAAGGACCTTGTGAAGATGCTGGAGTAAACATGTACAAAAGTATCTACATCCACAGTAAAATGAGTCGACATAATCTGAAAGGCCACTCAGCAAGGAAGAAGCCACTGCTCCCAAACCGCCATAAAAAAGCCAGACTGCGGTTAGCAACTGCACATGGGGACAAAGATTGTTATTTTTGGAGAAATGTCCTCTGGTCTGATGAAACAAAAATAGAACTGTTTGGCCATTGTTATGTTTGGAGGAAAAAGGGGGAGGCTTGCAAGCCGAAGAACACCATCCCAACCGTGGAAAAAGGGGGTGGCAGCATCATGTTGTGGGGGTGCTTTGCTGCAGGAGGGACTGGTGCACTTCATAAGATAGATGGCATAATGAGGGAAGAGGAAAGGTATGTAGATATATTGAAGCAACATCACAAGACATCAGTCAGAAAGTTAAAGCTTGGTCGCAAGTGGGTCATCCAAATGGACAATGACCCCAAGCATACTCCCAAAGTTGTGGCAAAATGGCTTAAGGACAACGAGGTCAAGGTATTGGAGTGGCCATCACAAAGCCCTGACCTCAATCCCATGAAAAATGTGTTGGCAGAACTGAAAAAGCGTGTGCGAGCAAGGAGGCCTACAAACCTGCTTCAGTCACACCAGCTGTCAAGAGGAATGGGCCAAAATTCACTCAACTTATTGTGGGAAGCTTGTGGAAGGCTACCCGAAACGTTTGACCCAAGTTAAACAATTTAAAGGCAATGCTACCAAAAACTAATTGAATGTATGTAAACTGCTGACCCACTGGGAATGCGATAAAATAAATAAAAGCTGAAATAAATCACTCTTTAACATTATTCTAGCTTTCCACATTCTTAAAATAAAGTGCTGATCCTGACTGACCTAAGACAGGGAATTTTTACTCAGAATAAAAGTCAGGAATTGTGAAAAACTGAGTTTAAATGTATTCGGCTAAGGTGTATGTAATCTTCTGACTTCAACTGTATGTTCTGGCTCTGGCCGAACCCAATGGTTCTGGGATCAATCAGAATGTTGCGTTTGCGTTTTAGAAATTGTCGGGGAGGTACTCAGATCCAGACTCATTGCAGAGAAGAAACTAGCTTGGTGTGGCCAGAGGAAAGAGTTTGGGTAGCCAGGCAACGAAAATCACACCTTTACATGTCAAAAATGTTTCCACTCCTACTTGTCATGTCTTGTGCAGAACAAGTCTTTCACTGAGAGCAGTGATGTGTTCTGAACATGGGCCTGTGCAGTTGTCTTAATCCATTTAGAATGGACACTCCCCATGTGTACATCCCATAACTGACTCCAATGCCACAAAAAGTATTCATTTTAGCTGGCACCAGCTTTACAACTGTGTTGAAAGTTGTTGGATTTGTCTGTCCCCTTTAATGTGGGGACAGAAATAAGCCCTTGTGGTTTGGACGAGAGACCCAGCTGGATTTATAGGTCTTAATTAACGTAGAATTCAGAACTCCGTTAGTCGTATCAAGTTCAGCAGCGATGACTTGATCTGTGTCCATCTGATTTAAGTCTGATTAAATCAACTAAAGTCAACAGGAATTCCGTGGCTATAAACTGCATCACCAAACAAATTCAAATAAAGATGTACATAGTCACTCAGCCACAGCAGTGACTGTACAACTAAATGACCCTGTGGTCAATGAATCCTTCAGTTTATTGCATCTTAATCCATTAGATCTTTGGGTTTATTTACTAGAGTGGGACAACAAAAATTACACCCATATATCAAACTAGATGGTTGTTTGAACAATAACTGAAGGGCAGGAACCCAATCTCAACTATTTGAACGTTTATTTCCAACCTTGGACACCGAAGTGTTTACAATAGACTTCAACATGATCAGTTGTGGCATCTTTTTTTTAGACTCTGCAAAATGAGATACTCTTTGTTGACATGGAGTTGCATGAAAGACAAACCGTTATGTGCTAATCGGAACATCATGACAATGGTGAAGCCAAAGTGCAGTGTTGTCTTTTGTTCGGAGCCTGCCAGAGAACGTGTCAGCCCAACAGGACACACAGCTGAAACACACGCACACACTTTAAACATATCTGCATAGTGAAACATTACAAAATGTACAACACACACATCTGGGGATCTAGCGCACTCTCAATGTCCTCATTAGTGGCCAGATGGAGAAAATGTCCTGCTTTCTCAATTGAAAACTGTGTAATGCTCCAACGCAATAAAGTAGACATCACAGCCCATAGTGTTTGCCTTTAATGAAGCATCCCAACTTGAAACACACAGGAATTCTAGATGGACCCTCAACCTCCAGCTGTTTCTAGGTTTATGATGGACTTTGCAGCCACAGAAATAGAATTTCTATAACGGAGGGGGAAATAAAAAGATCTTCATGCAGCATCAATTTGGCTGCACACTCAGAATGTCGGCTTGAATGGGGATGACCATTCTAGTAACATGGTTGGAGGCGACCCTCATGGAGACAACCACTCTTCTCCCCCAGCTGAGGATGAAAGGGTGGGGTACAGCCAAGCCTCCAGTGGCCAAGGCCCAGCCAACCATGAAATACTCTAGTTGTAGGAGTCTGCGGGATGGTCAAAAGCGCTGTAGTGTGTCAAACCCCTTGTCCGTCCACACATTTGTGCCGTTACTGAGACCGCTATGTCACTAAGTGATGCGCTGTTTGGTGACCTCTGGTCATCAGAGCAAGTTGTAAGCAAAGCAGCATCCCGGCAGAGTTCTTGTTTTTCAGGTCCTGAATGTACATAAGAAATAGCTATCCAATCACACTGTATTAATACTTTAGAGTCCTCTTCATCTCAGGGGGGCAGTAACAATCTTTAGTCACAGCTTGTGCCCTGTTCCATGAGACCAATCGCTTCCAGCTCAGCCACCAATATGAATAACGGGGAGAAAAAAAGCACATCCAGAACTCTAAATTATCTCACAGGAATCCATGTTACAGGACCGATCAGGAGCTTGTGTTTGTTAGCAAATGCAAAGACGTGTTAAGAAATGAAACCCCCCACTAGAACAGGGGGTGTGGGTTTAAAAGGCTGAGGTGAGGAAGCGGCGTAGGGGCACATGACTACGGTACAGGGGGAACCAGCAGGGGCCTTCCTGTTGCAGCAGATCTACCTTGGCCCATGGACCAGTACTCCCTCAGAGAAAAGAAAACCCCACATTTCAATTGAGTATTTAAGACACACAATCACTCGCTGCAGGGAGTCTATACACATTCTCTAATGGCATGACAGACCCAAGAGAGTAGAAACTATAGGAAGATGACCATTCCTTTCCATTTTGTGAACTGAATACATAGTGTTTCATTGATGATATAGGATTCAACAATTAGTCATTATCATTACTACACAATATCTGGTGTTCTTGGTTATACATATAGCAAATGCATTTCTATTCTTTGACACAGTACTCCACCTACTGGCAATGATAGGAAGTATTGTCAACATTCAAAGTATCACATGAAATAAACAGTAGGAATATAGAGAATTTTTCCATATCAAAGTTTATTGCTGACATGCATGTAGAGATTTGATGAAGTACAAAAATAATGTATTTTATACAAACTTTTAATTTTCTTTCATCTCTGTACAATTAGCCAGGTTTTTGTATTAGATGCCCATATCCAACCAAGCAGCTTACAACAAATCCTGCTGGTTTTCAACCATTTTTACCACCACATATACACCATTATCTATTTTCCAGTTCAAATATTCAGCAAATCAAATACATCATTAAACTGACAGACATTTCCTCCATTTTAGAATTATGGTAAAAATGAAAAATTGTGTTGAATGTTCATTAAATGAAAATCGGTTGTATTATGAAAAACATTAGGTTTTTCCTTAATACTCAAATTCCCAATTCTTCTCAGTTGGTGGATTACAGGGAATTATATTGTGGGACCACCTTGCAAATAAAAAATTCATGCAAAAATCGCATTTTACAAAGAGCTCAACATCATGCTTCGTATGGTGCTTTCAGTCCACAGACCGTCTGAAGGAGACAACTTTCATAGACATGGGACAATTCCAACAGCTAAATGTGAACAATATCTTGATAATGCTACAGATAATACATTACTATCAAGGGTCTTATCCAATAAACCTACATATTTATATCCAATAGTGGGTTATGGTCACCCTCAAGTAAGATGGGATGAGAAATTTGCCTTCAACTTCAGCAAGGGCTGTGGTGTTCACAAAATAACTTTTTCTCATGAACTACTGACACTATCAACTACAATACTGCTTTTATACCCAGAAATTCACATTGAGGTGGGGGGGGAAGCATACATTCCTCAAAATCTAATATAAATATTTTTTCATTCAAATGGGGTGGCTAGTACTGCCTCTAATGCATGTCTATATATAATTTGTGTTACAGCGGGCTGTTCAGGAGTGTGCAATGTTACAAAACTTTCAGATAGAAATTAAGATATGATTCTGAATTCAACATGACAGGAAATCTTGTCAGTTCTATTCAACACATTCCTATCTGCAACATTTCACCTCACTGAATGTACCCCTGGTCAGAGCTGGATTCGTTCCACTAGATGGAAGCTCTACTGGTGTTGTCGCTGCCATGATGGTATTATATTTACATACTGACCAAAAGTCTGGTATGGGGCAATAAACAGTTGGCCTGGTCCCAGATCTGTTTGTCACTGTCAAGGCAACAGTTGGCAAGACAGCACAAACAGAACTGTGACCAGGCTAATAAACATCACTACCATAAATCATTATAATGTGCGATTATTTTCTGTGTAAAAAATAGAACTATGCAGTCAGTCTCATTATTAGTAGTGTAGCTTAAATTGACCACGAGTGTGGCAATGGTAAAAAATAATATTTAAAAAACTGCAATGGTGGCTCAAGTTTGGAGAAAAATGGAACCAGAAGACTACTTGCTTAAAGCTAAATGGCAGAGATTTGATGCCTGAAAATGGACAGTGAATAAATAACAAAATCAACAAACATGAATTGAGGAAAAAGACAATATACAAAGAAATAGGAGGAAACTGACTTTAGTTTCTACTCATGTGATCAATTTGGATATAAAAATAGGGTGAAGGTCTAAGCAATGCGGATACCCATAAAGATGGGCAAGCCTATGTGAACAGATGCCTAATATCGTTCACAAGTTAGTAGCTTAGCAACATAGCTAGCTTTTTTGGACAAAATTTGCTAACTTATGACATTGGCATCTGCCTAAAGTAAATTTGACGGCAAAGTTGTTTCCTACTAAATATCTACCTACTTTAGCAATGTCATCGTATTTCCAGGACACTGGTGTAATTTAGACGAAACAGACGTTAGCCTCTGTGGAGAATGATTGGATTGATCATGACGTTTGGCACCACTATGGCACCGCCAGCAGAGGGAGGCTTGAGAAAGTGCATAACAATGGCATGACCGAGTGATGGAGACGCAACCTCATTGAGTTTCTCTGAAATATCACACTATCTATTCAATTATCCTTATCAACATCATAGTAAGTCTTCCATGATCAGCTACTACAATTTCACCTAAACAGCTAAAAGGGCTTGAGAGCTACTGTGATCATTACAGTTTTGTTTGATTTTAAAACTTAAGACATTGCTACGCACTAGAGGATTCACGACTAAGACAGGGCCAACATAAGGGATGCCCATCTTTCATAGCGGACACATTCAGTCCAGACAGTCTTAGAAAAGCCTATATATTCTCAGTGTGTGCAAGCAACTGAGGCAGGCAAGATAAAGAGATTGAGAGGATGGCTAGTTTAAGGGTGTGCACTGACTCACTGGGCTTAAAATAACGTGGCTCTAGTCGACACCTACCACTGAAAAGGACATGGCTTTGTTTAATACAGCCCCCTGGCCCAAAATCACACACTGACAATCACTGGCATTACCAATCATTCACATTCATGCCCAATACTTGTCCCACAATGATGATGTCACACAGGATAAATGGAAAGTTGAATACCTGGAAGTTGTTCAGTGGTGAACGAGGGGGAGGTATCATTTCCTTGGCTAACAATCAGTTAAGACTACATGATTTTTCACCACCCAGAAAATGATAACGTCCATGTCGTGATTAAGAATCAAAGATGCCAATTAGAACAGCAATAACGAGAGAGGATCAACCTTAAACATCTAAAACATCCCCCATCCAGCTCTCGGCGTCACAACCTCCAGGTATTTGACACTAGATGCCTAAATGGGAAAAAAAGGTTCCACAGGGGGTGAGCGAAAGCAAAGCAATCGGCTAGACGTACAGACGGAAGTAGGCGATTTGGCCACCATTTGATAGTTAGCATCTTCAATGTAAGATGGGTAAAATGCTACTTATTATTCATAAGGAAAAAAAGCTTATTCATATTCCACATTCCAAACCTTTACGCGACAAAACATAGTAATGCTTTCTGTCTACGGTGACAACACTACCGACAATTCCTTGTTTTTTGAGAATGGTGAACATGGTGAAAAATGGACACATGAAAAAAAAAGATTTAAAAAAAGATTGAGAGAGGTAGATTTGAAGTCATAGTTTAGAGACAGGACTAGCCCAGATCATTTTGGTTATGAGGAAACTAAAGAGTGGAGCGGGTGGGCACGTGAGTGATGTCCATGATCAAGTGATCCCAGTTTGGAGAGTTGAGGGAGGGAGGTTAGAGGAAGGTTGCTACATGATTCTTTTGGCCCTGTATTGCTCAGGGTTTTCAAGAAGAAATGGGGGTAGGTAGGAGGGCGATGGCCAGGTCTCAGCAGATGGAAACAATGGGGGAGCTTTTCATGTCCAAAACACATAGTGTCTGGTATCCCCCTGGCCTGCAAGACTCCATATGTGCCCATTGCTGGGTGAGAGAACCGTGTGTTTAAGATCAGTAGTGGGGGAGGGGGGGGGGAGCCTTTGGTTCAGATTTTCAGATTCTCCAGCCTTGCCATTCCTGTGCACACTGCCAACACCCAGACTTGACGTGTGAAAACTATGAGAGGTTGTCAGGTGAGTGATCAATTCTGGTGCCCCCTCCCCGCATGTCTGTTCTCACACCACCTAACTTACCACAGCTAGGGGCCTCTCTACCCAAGGCAGGGTCGAGCTGGGGCTAAGCTCCCACAGATTCTCAGTTTTAGGGTACCTTCCCGACCCAACCCTTGTGTCCCTCACGCCACTTGTCAAGGCGATGAATGAAGGGGCTACTTCCGGAGAAAGCGCTGGGCCAGGATGGCGGCATCCACAGGGCTGACGGGCGTGGCATCGTGGCCCAGGCGCCGCACGGGCGGGATGGCGCCGAACTGGCGCTTGGTGAGGAAGCTGGCCTTGGCCTCGTGAATAGTGTTCTTCTCCTCGGCCAGAAGCAGCTGCTGGCGCATGTAGTTCTCAAACTCGTACTGCGACGATTCCTCTGTCATTTTCACCTGAGATAGAGACAGAGATGCTTATTAGTTAGTTACACACTGGGTCGTGTTCATCAGGGCATTGATTTTCAAACCACTTCTCAGTGACCCCCAGACAGTTTACAATTTTGTTATTGATTAGTTGACTCAAGTGTACTAGATCTGGTATAGCTCAAATACATGGAACGTCTAGAGGTCCCTGAGGAAAGGTTTGAAGACCCCTGCATTAGGGCACATCATGGAAAAGTTCTTGAAACATTTTGCAACAGAAAACTGTGGATTTCTTATTGGACCAGGTCTACCAAGTCCACATAGTCCCTTCCCAGTTTGTTCGTTTTCCGTTTGGTGCCTCCTGAACACGACTCTGCTGTTACACAATGAACACAAGTTAGAGAGCCGAGGTTAATGATCAAGAGATCAGCATCCTTCTCAAAACAGAGCTGATGAACCTACGCCACCAAGCTCATCGACGGGGCTGTAGCAGAGCAGGTTGAGAGGTTCCACATCAACAATTTGCATCCTGTAGCTCGAACTCTAAGGATTTGGGACACTAAAGTCCATGGAGAATAAGAGCAGCTCCGCCCAGCCGCCCACTGCAGAGACTAGGTAACACTGTCACCACCAATAAATCCACGATAATCGAGAATTTCAAGAAGCATCTCTATGGCTGGCCATGCTTTCCTCCTGGCTACCCCAACCCCGGCCAACAGCCCCACACCCATTACTGCAACTTGCCCAAGCCTCCCCAGCTTCTCCTTCACCCACATAGAAGATGTTCTGAGAGAGCTGCAAAACTTGGACCTGTACAAATCAGCTGGGCTAGACAATCTGGACCCTCAAATTATCCACCTCCATTGTGGCAACCCCTGTTACCAGCCTGTTCAACCTCTTTCGTATTGTCCGAGATAACAAAAAATTGGAAAGCTGCCGAGGTCACCCCCCTCTTCAAAAGGGGGTGACACTCTAGACCCAAACTGTTATAGACCTACAGTGGGGCAAAAAAGTATTTAGTCAGCCACCAATTGTGCAAGTTCTCCCACTTAAAAAGATGAGGCCTGTAATTTTCATCATAGGTACACTATGACAGACAAAATGAGAGAAAAAAAATCCAGAAAATCACATTGTAGGATTTAATGAATTTATTTGCAAATGGTGGAAAATAAGTATTTGGTCACCTACAAACAAGCAAGATTTCTGGCTCTCACATACCTGTAACTTCTTTAAGAGGCTCCTCTGTCCTCCACTCGTTACCTGTATTAATGGCACCTGTTTGAACTTGTTATCAGTATAAAAGACACCTGTCCACAACCTCAAACAGTCACACTCTAAACTCCACTATGGCCAAGACCAAAGAGCTGTCAAAGGACACCAGAAACAAAATTGTACACCTGCACCAGGCTGGGAAGACTGAATCTGCAATAGGTAAGTAGCTTGGTTTGAAGAAATCAACTGTGGGAGCAATTATTAGGAAATGGAAGACATACAAGACCACTGATAATATCTCTCGATCTGGGGTTCCACGCAAGATCTCACCCCGTGGGGTCAAAAGGATCCCAAGAACGGTGAGCAAAAATCCCAGAACCACACGGGGGGGACCTAGTGAATGACCTACAGAGAGCTGGGACCAAAGTAACAAAGCCTACCATCAGTAACACACTACACCGCCAAGGACTCAAATCCTGCAGTGCCAGACGTGTACCCCTGCTTAATCCAGTACATGTCCAGGCCCGTCTGAAGTTTGCTAGAGAGCATTTGGATGATCCAGAAGAAGAATGGGAGAATGTCATATGGTCTTATGAAACCAAAATATAACTTTTTGGTAAAAACTCAACTCGTCGTGTTTGGAGGACAAAGAATGCTGAGTTGCATCCAAACACCACCATACCTACTGTGAAGCATGGGGGTGGAAACATCATGCTTTGGGGCTGTTTTTCTGCAAAGGGACCAGGACGACTGATCCGTGTAAAGGAAAGAATAAATGGGGCCATGTATCGTGAGATTGAGTGAAAACCTCCTTCCATCAGCAAGGGCATTGAAGATGAAACGTGGCTGGGTCTTTCAGCATGACAATGATCCCAAACACACCGCCCGGGCAACGAAGGAGTGGCTTCGTAAGAAGCATTAAGGTCCTGGAGTGGCCTAGCCAGTCTCCAGATCTCAACCCCATAGAAAATCTTTGGAGGGAGTTGAAAGTCTGTTGCCCAGCAACAGCCCCAAAACATCACTGCTCTAGAGGAGATCTGCATGGAGGAATGGGCCAAAATACCAGCAAGTGTGTGAAAACCTTGTGAAGACTTACAGAAAACGTTTGACCTCTGTCATTGCCAACAAAAAGGTATTGAGATAAACTTATATTATTGACCAAATACTTCATTTTCCACCATAATTTGCAAATTCATTCATTAAAAATCCACCAGTGATTTTCTGGATTTTTTTTTCTTATTTTGTCTGTCATAGTTGAAGTGTACCTATGATAAAAATATGAGAGGACTGTAATTTTCAAGTGCGAGAACTTGCACAATTGGTGGCTGACTAAATACTTTTTTGCCCCACTGTATATCCATCTCTAAAGTCTTCGAAAGCCAAGTTAATAAACAGATCACTGACCATTTCAAATCCCACCATACCTTCTCTGCAATCCGGTTTCCGAGCTCGTCACGGTGCACCTCAGCCACGCTCAAGGTATTAAACTATATAACCGCCATCGATAAAAGAGTACTGTGCAGCCGTCTTCATTGACCTGGCCAAGGCTTTCAACTGTCAATCTCTGTATCGGCAAACTCAACAGCCTTGTTTTCTCAAATGACTGCCTTGCCTGACTCACCAACTACTTCTCCGAGTTCAGTGTCAAATCGTAGGGCCTGTTGTCCGGACCTCTGGCAGTTTATGGGGGTACCATAATGTTCAATTCTCGGGCCGAATCTTTTCTATGTATATATTAAAGATGTCGCTCTTTCTGCGGGTGATTCCCTGATCCACCTCTACGCAGACGACACCATTCTGTATACACCTGGCCCTTCTTTGGACATTGTTAACTAACCTCCAAACAAGCATCAATGCCATACAACACACCTTCCATGGCCTCCAACTGCTCTTAACTTCTCTAGGATAGGGGGCAGCATTTGGAATTTTGGATGAAAAGCATGCCCAAATTCAACTTCCTGCTACTCATCCCATGAAGATAAGATGTGCATATTATTAGATTTGGATAGAAAACACTGAAGTTACTAAAACTGTTTGAATCATGTCTGTGAGTATAACAGAACTTATGTAGCAGGCGAAACCCAGAGGACAAACCATTCAGAATGTTTTTGTTTGAGGTCACTCCAATTGTTTTTCATTGGGAATCCAGATTAAGGGACTTGCTTGCAGTTCCTACCGCTTCCACCGGATGTCACCAGTCTTTCGAAATTGGTTGAGGTTATTCCTTTGTGTAATGAAGTATGGCCATCTTGAACGAGGGTCACTTCCTGTGTACTTTTTGATAGAGGCGCATGACCAGAAAGCATGAGTCAGTTTGTTTTCTTCCTGTATCGAACACAGATCATCCTGTCTTCAATTTGATTGATTATTACAAAAGTAGTTTGAAATGTTTTGGCAAAGTTTACAGGTAACTTGAGATATTTTGTAGTCACGCTGCGCAATTTGGAACCGGTGTTTTTCTGTGTGTTGTCGCGCATGCAGGGTTGAAATATGCTTTTCTCTTTTGTTTATGGAGGTCCTATCCTCAGATAATAGCATTGTTTGCTTTCACCGAAAAGCCTTTTTGAAATCTGACATGTTGGCTGGATTCACAACACCTAAGTGTCTGGTTAGACTGTAAACCCTCCTTCCAGACACATATTAAACATCTCTAATCCAAAATGTAATCTAGAATCGGCTTCCTATTTCGCAACAAAGCCTCCTTCACTCACGCCGCCAAACATACCCTCGTAAAACTGACTATCCTACTGATCCTCGACTTCGGCGATGTCATTTACAAAATAGCCTCCAACACTCTACTCAACAAATTGGATGCAGTCCATCATAGTGTCATTCGTTTTATCACCAAAGCCCCAAATACCACTGCGACCTGTATGCTCTAGTCGGCTGGCCCTCGCTACATATTCGTCGCAAGATCCACTGGCTCCAGGTCATCTATAAGTCTTTGCTAGGTAAAGCTCCGCCTTCTCAGCTCACTGGTCCTTCTCAGCTCACATATCAACACCCACCCATAGCACGTGCTCCAGCAGGTCTCTCACTGGTCGTCCCCAAAGCCAACACCTCGTTTAGCCGCCTTTCCTTCCAGTTCTTTGCTGCCAATGACTGGAACGAATTGCAAAAATCGCAGAAGCTGGAGAATTATATTTCCCTCACTAACTTCATACATCAGCTATCCGATCGCTGCAGCTGTACATAGCCCATCTGTAAAAAGCCCACCCAATCTACCTACCTCATCCCTATATTATTTTTATTTCCTTTTCTGCTCTTTTGCACACCAGCATTTCTACTTGCACATCATCTGCTCATCTATCACTCCGGTTTGAATTTACTAAACTGTAATTACTTCGCTACTATGGCCTATTTATTGCCTTACCTCACACCATTTGCACACACTGTATATAGACTTTTCTATTGTGTTCTTGACTGTACGCTTGTTTATTCCATGTGTAACTCTGTCATACTACTTTGTTTCATCTTGGCCAGGTTGCAGTTGTAAATGAGAACTTGTTCTCAACCTGCATTCCTGGTTAAATAAAGGTGAAATATATACAATGCTCAAAAAAATAAAGGGAACACTAAAATAACACATCCTAGATCTGAATGAATGAAATATTCTTAAATACTTTTTTCTTTACATAGTTGAATGTGCCGACAACAAAAATCACGCAAAAATTATCAATGGAAATCAAATTTATCAACCCATGGAGGTCTGGATTTGGAGTCACACTCTAAATTAAAGTGGAAAACCACACTACAGGCTGATCAAACTTTGATGTAATGTCCTTAAAAAAAGAAAAAATGAGGCCCAGTAGTGTGTGTGGCCTCCACATGCCTGTATGACCTCCCTACAATGCCTGGGCATGCTCCTGATGAGGGGGTGGATGGTCTCCTGAGGGATCTCCTCCCAGACCTGGACGAAAGCATCCACCAACTCCTGGACAGTCTGTGGTGCAACGTGGCGTTGGTGGATGGAGCGAGACATGTCCCAGATGTGCTCAATTGGATTCAGGTCTGGGGAATGGGCGGGCAAGTCCATAGCATCAATGCCTTCCTCTTGCCGGAACTGCTGACACACTCCAGCCACATGAGGTCTAGCGTTGTCTTGCATTAGGAGGAACCCGGGGCCAACCACACCAGCATCTGGTCTCTCAAGGGGTCTGAGGATCTCATCTCAGTACCTAATGGCAGTCAGGCTACCTCTGGCGAGCACATGGAGGGCTGTGCGGCCCCCCAAAGAAATACCACCCTACACCATGACTGAGCCACCGCCAAACCGGTCATGCTAGAGGATGTTGCAGGCAGCAGAACGTTCTCCACGGCGTCTCCAGACTGTCACATGTGCTCAGTGTGAACCTGCTTTCATCTGTGAAGAGCTCAGGGCGCCAGTGGCGAATTTGACATTCTTGGTGTTCTCTGGCAAATACCAAACGTCCTGCACGGTGTTGGGCTGTAAGCACAACCCCCACCTGTGGACGTCGGGCCCTCATACCACCCTCATGGAGTCTGTTTCTGACCATTTGAGCAGACACATGCACATTTGTGGCCTGCTGGAGGTCATTTTGCAGGGCTGTCAGTGCTCCTCCTGCTCCTCCTTGCACAAAGGTGGAGGTAGCGGTCCTGCTGCTGGGTTGTTGCCCTCCTACGGCCTCCTCCGCGCCTCCATGCTCAGGACACTATGCTGACAGACACAGCAAACCTTCTTGCCACAGCTCGCATTGATGTTCCATCCTGGATGAGCTGCACTACCAGAGCCACTTGTGTGGGTTGTAGACTCCGTCTCATGCTACCACTAGTGTGAAAGCACTGCCAGCATTCAAGTGACCAAAACATCAGCCAGGAAGCATAGGAACTGAGAAGTGGTCTGGTCACCACCTGCAGAACCACTCCTTTATCAGGGGTGTCTTGCTAAATGCCTAATAATTTCCACCTGTTGTCTATTCCATTTGCACAAAAGCAAGTGAAATCCTCAAAAGGTTCTACAGCTGCACCATCGAGAGCATCCTGGCTGCATCGCTGCCTGGCATGGCAACTGCCTCCAACCGCAAGTCACTACAGAGTAGCGCGTATGGCCCAGTACATCATTGGGGACAAGCTTCCTGCCAACCAGGACCTCTATACCAGGCGGTGTCAGAGGAAAGCCCTAAAAATTGTCAAAAAGATTCCAGCCACCCTGGTCATAGACTGTTCTCTCTGCTGCCGCATGGCAAGCGGTACCAGAGCGCCAAGTCTAGGTCCAAGAGGCTTCTAAAGAGCTTCTACCCCCCACAACCCACTCATGGACATCTAATCAAATGGCTACCCAGACTATATGCATTGCCTGCCCCCCCCCCCTTATTTTTTTACAATACTGCTACTCTGTTATTATCTATGCAGTCACTTTAATAACTCTACCAACATGTACATATTACCTCGACTAACCTGTGCCCCAGCACATTGACTCTGTACCCGTACCCCCTGTAGTATATGGCCTCGCTATTGTTATTTTACTTCTGCTCTTTTAATTTGTTAATTTTTATTTCTTATCATTTACTTTAACTGCATTGTTGGTTACCATTGCTTGTAAGTAAGCATTTCACTGTAAGGTCTACCTACACCTGTTGTATTCAGCACATGTGACAAAATCAAATTTGATGTGGATTTGATTTGAATCTACAGCTTTATAACTGAGGGAAAAAAGGTATTTTATCTCCTGCTGATTTTGTACGTTTGCCCACTGACGAAGAAATTATCAGTCTATACTTTTAAATGGTAGGTTTATTTGAAAAGTGAGACAGAACAAAAAAGAAATCCTATGTTATAAATTGATTTGCATTTTAATGAAGGGAAATAAGTATTTGACCCCTCTGCAAAACATGACTTAGTACTTGGTGGCAAAACCCTTGTTGGCAATCAGAGGTCAGACGTTTCTTGTAGTTGGTCACCAGGTTTGCACACATCTCAGGAGGGATTTTATCCCACTCCTCTTTGCAGATCTTCTCCAAGTCATTAAGGTTGAGGCTGACGTTTGGCAACTCAAACCTTCAGCTCCCTCCACAGATTTTCTATGGGATTAAGGTCTGGAGACTGGCAAGGCCACTCCAGGAACTTAATGTGCTTCTTCTTGAGCAACTCCTTTGTTGCCTTGGCCATGTGTTTTGAGTCATTGTCATGCTGGAATACCCATCCACGACCCATTTTCAATGCCCTGGCTGAGGGAAGGAGGTTCTCACCCAAGATTTGACGGTACATGGCCCCGTCCATCGTCCCTTTGGTGCGGTGAAGTTGTCCTGTCCCCTTAGCAGAAAAATACCCCCAAAGCATAATGTTTCCACCTCCATGTTTGACAGTGGGGATGGTGTTCTTGGGGGTCATAGGCAGCATTCCTCCTCCTCCAAACACAGCGAGTTCAGTTGATGCCAAAGAACTCCATTTTGGTCTCATCTGACCAGAACACTTCACTCAGTTGTCCTTTGAATCATTCAGATGTTGGTAAACTTCAAACGGGCATGTATATGTGCTTCCTTGAGCAGGGGGACCTTGCGGGCGCTGCAGGATTTCAGTCCTTCACGGCGTAGTGTGTTACCAATTGTTTTCTTGGTGACTATGGTCCCAGCTGCCTTGAGATCATTGACAAGATCCTCCCGTGTAGTTCTGGTCTGATTCCTCACCGTTCTCATGATCATCTCAACTCCACGAGGTGAGATCTTGCAGGAAGCCCCAGGCCAAGGGAGAGTGACAGTTATTTTGTGTTTCTTCCATTTGTGAATAATCGCACCAACTGTTGTCACCTTCTCACTAAGTTGCTTGGCGATGGTCTTGTAGCCCATTCCAGCCTTGTGTAGGTCAACAATCTTGTCCCTGACATCCTTGGAGAGCTCTTTGGTCTTGACCATGGTGGAAAGTTTGGAATCTGATTGATTGCTTCTGTGGACAGGTGTCTTTTACACAGGTAACAAACTGAGATTAGGACATTTCATAAAAATTGACATGCGTTTTTCTGGATTTTTGTTGTTGTTATTCTGTCTCTCACTGTTCAAATAAACCTAACATTAAAATTAGACTGATCATTTCTTTGTCAGTGGGCAAAACGTACAAAATCAGCAGGGGATCAAATACTTTCCCCCCCTCACTATGTCAAGCTATACTATACACACTTCTGTATTTCTTACAACACCTTTAGATTTAAGAAGATTGGATTCAAATGTAATGAAAGTGCTAGCCTCATGGTGGTGCAGTGAGAACATCAAACAAGGCACCAGTCAATAAGAGGAGCATTTGGCTCTGTTCCCCAGAAGGCTTTGGGTGAGCAGAAGTTCTGAGGATTAGCCATGTGCTAATGCTAAAGGAGGATCAAGGGGTTGTTGACCACAGGGATCTCACCTCCTGGAGATGCTCTGGGTGGCTGACCTGGTCATCAATGTCAGGTACAACCTGAAGAGGTCCGGTCAAAGAGGATACTGACTGCCTGCAAAGCGCACACACAAAAGGCAGTTTATAGACACAGCAAGGGTTGACTGATGATTCTATTAATGCCACCAAGTTACACATGATATTCTCAAACCAGATGAGAATGCATTGTTGTTATGCACCTTTTTAAACCACAACTGGCAATATTTACAGTTCTCTCCCTGTCCACCAGAGGGCGTGACTCACCATGAGGCAATAATGCCGCTGAGAGACTCCAGGACCTCGGCAGCGGTCAGCCTCTGCTGGGGGTCCAGCACTAGCAGCTTCCGTATAAGACACACAGTGTTCTCCGACACACGCCCGTCCCTGAGGGGAGAGAGGGAGGAAAGGATAGAGGGGTAAATAGTTAAAACCAGAAGGAGAAACTGTTGCATAATACATAGGAGGAACCAATAAGAGCACGGTCCTCCGTAGCTCAGTTGGTATAGCATAGAGTTTGCAAAGCCAGGATAGTGGGTTCGATTCCCAGGACCACCTGTATGTAAAATGCATGCATGACTAAGTCACTTTGGATAAAAGCAGGGTTGACCTACTCTGGGATGGAGTACTCTGCAGCCTTGATCTTGCGGAATAGCTCCTGAGGTATGCTGTCGTAGAAGGGGAACTGGCCGTAGAGCATGGTGAACAGCACCACGCCAAGGGCCCACATGTCACTGGGCTTACCGTGGTACGGCCGGCCTGCAAAGGAAGACAATAGATTCATTTAAAAAAAAAAGCTAGGTTTCATTACAAATGGGGACAGATTTTCATTAAAATCTTTTCAGAAAAAAAAGTGAATTTTCCCACCAAAGATGCGCTTCCATCAACTGGACTTGTACAGATAAAAGGCTGTAAGTGATAACGTAATGCACATTAAAATACCCTTTTAAAAATATTTTTTTTACCCAAGCAAGTCAGTTAAGAACAAATTCTTATTTTCAATGACGGCCTGGGAACAGTGGGTTAACTGCCTGTTCAGGGGCAGTTAAATTCCCATGTACCGGATTTAAAAAAAATCTATGCTGGCATGGGCACTCCAGCCAACAATGCTATCTGAGCGCTGTTGGCTAGAGAACACGTATAGCCAACATGAGATTATCGTTATGGACAACAAAAAGTGCATTTTTGTCTAATGGCAGCCAAGCATTGTCTATCCTGTCACCAGAATAAGACCCTTGATATTTATTGGAAAGCAGCATCAAACTCATCACTACGCACTTTCACCACTCTGAAGTGCATCATTTATTTCATCTGTAGCCTAAACTGCATGCTTTTGTGACAAGTCATAGAGGGAAGACAACACGTCTTCGCCTGACTCAAAGTTTGATACGATGTTATTATATTCATGAGCATAAAAGCATTTCACTGACAGTTTAAATGTTGTCGACATTTTGAAAGTTCATAAAAATAAAACATGGTAAATTTTCATATTGTCAACGTTTCCATTATTCCCGCATTACATTTTGTATCCGACATATACATGCATGAAGTGTGGATGGAAAACGGGTTAATGTTTGACATTTTGCGACTGAGAAAATGACATTTCTTTAAAATGTTTTGCATATAGGCTTCCACATAGTGTACGTACATGCACCAGTACAATCACACTATGGAATCTTAATTCAAGCACAAACATTGTTTGTCGTTACTCTTCAACCCACTGTCCTCCTCCAGAACCACCCATAATATCTCATTAAATCAACCTCAGAATGAATGATTAACCAATTGGACACAGAAGACAATGTGACTCAACACTTCAACTGCAGCTCTAGACTCATCTTCCAAGAAATTCCCAACCGCAATCCCATCTGGCAATACCATACCTCCATTATGATGAAAATAATCATGGCCTCTAAACCTTCAAGCTGCATACTGGACCCTATTCCAACTAAACTACTGAAAGAGCTGCTTCCTGTGCTTGGCCCTCCTCTGTTGAACATAATAAACGGCTCTCTATCCACCGGATGTGTACCAAACTCACTAAAAGTGGCAGTAATAAAGCCTCTCTTGAAAAAGCCAAACCTTGACCCAGAAAATATAAAAACGATCGGCCTTTATCGAATCTTCCATTCCTCTCAAAAATTTTAGAGAAGGCTGTTGCGCAGCAACTCACTGCCTTCCTGAAGACAAACAATGTATACGAAATGCTTCAGTCTGGTTTTAGACCCCATCATAGCACTGAGACGGCACTTGTGAAGGTGGTAAATGACATTTTAATGGCATCGGACCGAGGCTCTGCATCTGTCCTCGTGCTCCTAGACCTTAGTGCTGCTTTTGATACCATCGATCACCACATTCTTTTGGAGAGATTGGAAACCCAAATTGGTCTACACGGACATGTTCTAGCCTGGTTTAGATCTTATCTGTCGGAAAGATATCAGTTTGTCTCTGTGAATGGTTTGTCCTCTGACAAATCAACTGTAAATTTCGGTGTTCCTCAAGGTTCCGTTTTAGGACCACTATTGTTTTCACTATATATTTTACCTCTTGGGGATGTTATTCGAAAACATAATGTAAACTTTCACTGCTATGCGGATGACACACAGCTGTACATTTCAATGAAACATGGTGAAGCCCCAAAATTGCCCTCGCTAGAAGCATGTGTTTCAGACATAAGGAAGTGGATGGCTGCAAACTTTCTACTATTAAACTCGGACAAAACAGAGATGCTTGTTCTAGGTCCCAAGAAACAAAGAGATCTTCTGTTGAATCTGACAATTAATCTTAATGGTTGTACAGTCGTCTCAAATAAAACTGTGAAGGACCTCGGCGTTACTCTGGACCCTGATCTCTCTTTTGAAGAACATATCAAGACCATTTCGAGGACAGCTTTTTTCCATCTACGTAACATTGCAAAAATCAGAAACTTTCTGTCCAAAAATGATGCAGAAAAATTAATCCATGCTTTTGTCACTTCTAGGTTAGACTACTGCAATGCTCTATTTTCCGGCTACCCGGATAAAGCACTAAATAAAACTTCAGTTAGTGCTAAATACGGCTGCTAGAATCCTGACTAGAACCAAAAAATTTGATCATATTACTCCAGTGCTAGCCTCTCTACACTGGCTTCCTGTCAAAGCAAGGGCTGATTTCAAGGTTTTACTGCTAACCTACAAAGCATTACATGGGCTTGCTCCTACCTAGCTCTCTGATTTGGTCCTGCCGTACATACCTACACGTACGCTACGGTCACAAGACGCAGGCCTCCTAATTGTCCCTAGAATTTCTAAGCAAACAGCTGGAGGCAGGGCTTTCTCCTATAGAGCTCCATTTTTATGGAACGGTCTGCCTACCCATGTCAGAGACGCAAACTCGGTCTCAACCTTTAAGTCTTTACTGAAGACTCATCTCTTCAGTGGGTCATATGATTGAGTGTAGTCTGGCCCAGGAGTGGGAAGGTGAACGGAAAGGCTCTGGAGCAACGAACCGCCCTTGCTGTCTCTGCCTGGCCGGTTCCCCTCTTTCCACTGGGATTCTCTGCCTCTAACCCTATTACAGGGGCTGAGTCACTGGCTTGCTGGGGCTCTCTCATGCCGTCCCTGGAGGGGGTGCGTCACCTGAGTGGGTTGATTCACTGTTGTGGTCATCCTGTCTGGGTTGGTGCCCCCCCCTTGGGTTGTGCCGTGGCGGAGATCTTTGTGGGCTATACTCAGCCTTGTCTCAGGATGGTAAGTTGGTGGTTGAAGATATCCCTCTAGTGGTGTGGGGGCTGTGCTTTGGCAAAGTGGGTGGGGTTATATCCTTCCTGTTTGGCCCTGTCCGGGGGTGTCCTCGGATGGGGCCACAGTGTCTCCTGACCCCTCCGGTCTCAGCCTCCAGTATTTATGCTGCAGTAGTTTATGTGTCGGGGGGCTGGGGTCAGTTTGTTATATCTGGAGTACTTCTCCTGTCCTATTCGGTGTCCTGTGTGAATCTAAGTGTGCGTTCTCTAATTCTCTCCTTCTCTCTTTCTTTCTCTCGGAGGACCTGAGCCCTAGGACCATGCCCCAGGACTACCTGACATGATGACTCCTTGCTGTCCCCAGTCCACCTGGCCATGCTGCTGCTCCAGTTTCAACTTCCACCTGACTGTGCTGCTGCTCTAGTTTCAACTGTTCTGCCTTATTATTATTATTATTATTATTATTATTATTATTATTATTCGACCATGCTGGTCATTTATGAACATTTGAACATCTTGGCCATGTTCTGTTATAATCTCCACCCGGCACAGCCAGAAGAGGACTGGCCACCCCACATAGCCTGGTTCCTCTCTAGGTTTCTTCCTAGGTATTGGCCTTTCTAGGGAGTTTTTCCTAGCCACCGTGCTTCTACACCTGCATTGCTTGCTGTTTGGGGTTTTAGGCTGGGTTTCTGTACAGCACTTTGAGATATCAGCTGATGTACGAAGGGCTATATAAATAAATTTGATTTGATTTGATTATGCTTAAACCTATATCAAACAGTAAAGGCACGAGGAGTCAGAAGACAGTGATGTATGGGAGGACAAATGAGCATGGTGCTCTTCTTTAGAACCAGAGAAAAGTGTTACAAAGAGGTGGTCGGCAGTCGCTTGCTTCACTCCCTCCGCCCATGGGGCAATAATGGTAATGCATTTGACACACAGACGGGAGGGGGGGGGTTGGGAGTAGTTTCACTCTCGGTGAGTCATCAGGGTGACTCACCAGAGCTCAGTTTCATTGTTCTGTCTCCAACTTGTCATGTTCTGCTCATATAGGCCTGGGTTCTGCGTTTTAAATCGCCATCGAAATCTGCTCGTTTCACACGTTTCCCTGACAATCGTGTCTAGACTGAAGGGCTAAGAATACTTTTCAAAATGTGTGCACAAACTACCGAGTGATGGAATATTGTGTGCCATCTCTGCAGCAAGCGATTAAACTAATAGCAAAATGTAGCACAGTATACATGTTTGCAATAAACCCAAATAAAATCAACACATAGCTTATCACGAGAGAACATCATGCAACGGAGATGATCAAGTCAATAAATGAAAAACAAAATACCTTGAGAATTTCAGCCTTCACTAATGTTCCCAAGTTTGCAAAATAGGGTATTGGTTTGCCTAATAACCGGAAATATCCAACACAACAGTGGCCTGCCAAACATTACGCAAGCCTACTGACTGACTCGCAGTTACCCAGCTCGACCCAGATTAAACTTGGCTGACCCTTTCAACAGAACAGTAAAATATATAACAGGAGCTTATCAGTCAAACCTCCAACACATTTCACAAATAACATGCAAGTTACCCTTGGAAATCAATAGGCCTACATGATTTGCATCCACTTGTTACATAAAGTAAGCATGGAGATGTGGAAGTTTCAATTGAACTGTTATGCGATTGTGTTTTGCATCAGTCAGTAGCATTTGTGACAGACTGACGGAAGTTCCTTCTCCTTTCCCCTCTCATGCCATCTGGTGTGTGCGCGCGTCCTCTCACCACTCAGTACGTCAGGGCTGATGTAGGCTGGACTTCCTCGCTGGTCCTTTAGCAGGTCATCCTCGCTCACCAGGTGCTTGCCCAGGCAGAAGTTGGTGATGGTAATCCGGTGAGTTCTAGGATACACAGAGAGACACCAACACAAACACCAGTGTCATATTCAGTAGATACAAAGCAGAAGAACTCTGTCAGAAACTGCGTGAAAGAAATGCACCACAGTATGCCCTAATGAATATGACCCAAGGAAACTGTACTCCACTTCCTGACTAATGTCTGCCTCGTCATCACAAAATAAGTGTTTGGTAGGCCTGTGTGATACACAATGCTTCATGAAACTAAATAGATGTAGACTGACGTGGGAGTCGTAGGTCACTCACTAATTAATTTGACTGCAGCACGTTTAACTGAGCAAAGTATTAGACTCCTGGTTTCTTTTTTTAATGCTAAGAAGTTTCAAAGAAACACAAGATATAAGATCACAAGCAGCAGAAGGGACAACTCCAAACCAGGACAGTGATATCTAGAGACAGGGTAAACTCCAGACAGTCTGGCACTCAAGCGCCGTTGCTAGGGACATCATATTGGTTTCTGTAGAAACATAGGCCTATCAGATGTTTGCATGAGTCATAGATAAACAGTGTGTGTGTGTGTGGGGCAGGGTTTAATAGTAGGCCTTCATACAGTAGAGAGAAACATGTAGAGAGAAAGAGGAAATAAAAAAGGCTGCACTTTGACAAACATGTGAGTCAACCTGTGGTTTGGGCTAATTATCTCAATGACTAATCCTGCATGGAATTGAATTGACGAATGTGTATGCAAAGCACATAAGCTTGTGTGCGCACTTTTCCTTAAGTCCACCCACACAACGCATGCACAGGCTACACAAATCACAACTGAAATTTAGCGCCTTAGTCCACTCAAGTTCACATTCTCACCCCTTTCTCCAAGGACCGAGGTCAATGCAGCTTCCCCTATGCTCTCTCACTTTCACACTGTATGCGGTTCACATTCTGCTCACACAGACAGGCCACATTTAGGCTAAGGTTAATTCCTGTGAAAGCATGCTTGCTAAAAATGCCACACTGTAAAAACATTTTAAAAGATGAAACAATTCTGTCTTGAGTCTACCATCTGAGGAGGCTGTTCAAAATTTGTGAGCATGAATTGTCTATAATGCAGTAGCCTTTTGAACTTCACAATGACAGGAAGCTGCGCTTTAAGGCCTCTAGATAAAAAGCTGCTTTATGAAGGGAGCCTTTCTTTCGCCTGCATGCATCACACAACTGCGGTTGCTATTCTTACTCTGTATCCTCTCCATGAAAGAGATAGCGTGTTCGCCTCGTGAGAGGGACCTTTAGGACTGGGTTGACCAAAAGAACCACACCGTCTCCGCTTTCTGGTCATGTGACCCCAGGAGACAGGAAACCAGAAACCTCCACATCCCTTGTGACTCCCCCCATCCTGCCCAAAATAACCAGACTGATGGGAAAGGGGTTGAAAATGGCATCCTCTGGCTCTACATGAAGCTCAAAAATTGCACAAAAAATGTTTACTAAAAAAATAAATAAAAAAAAATCAGCAGGAGTGTCCCTCAAATTGATGCTATATTTGAGAGATTTTATTTTCAAAAAAACAGAACAGTGTGGTGAGGTCAAGGATTTCCCTCAAACATTTTGGGATTTACCTGTGTGTGACTAGTGTCCAATCAAACAATTTACATATAAAAAAAGGTCAACTTTGCTTTCCAGTTTTAAACACAGACGGACTTTGAAATGCTACTAAAAGCCACTCCTATTTTTGAAATGTTGCCTTTTTACTTATTTGTGAACCCTGCACCACCCTTTTTAAATTTGGTTCGCAATGTTTATTTCCAGCATAAGCAAACTCCTGACAATGATACAGCACACAGCTTTGCAGGACAGGGAGTTGGTGAAGGGAAGATTGAAGATGAGTTTACACCTGTACAGCACAGTCAGTGGGAATATATGCAGAGGCTGATGTCACCGTCAGTGGCAGCTGACAGAAGAATGATGACAAACAAGCACCTCGCAGTCTAAAGACTGATTACCTGACAAGGAGGCTTAAGTCTAGTTAGCAATCAACCAAACATCGTACAACCCTAAAGTACACCCTCGGTTATTTAAGTATTACTAGCCTACAAACACCAGCTATTTAAAACAACTTGCTGGCAAAATGCAATAATAGCGTCATTTCCATCCATTACCTGTGGATTAATGACATGAACCATGGTGGAAACAGGAAATGCAGGTACCTCTACTGTCGGCAAGGAATGTTTGTCAAAATTTACGAGAAATAACTGTGTAAACGCCTTTATGCACAAATAGTAATATAATAGCAATCATATCGAAGTAAACTTGGATTCATTCGATGACAAGACCACACAACATAGCCCACCACTAGGACTGGGAAAAGCATGTAGTTTATTAGGCAGATTAAATAAGTTATGAACTTCGCAGGGTGGTGAAAGTGCACAGAGATCGAATATCAAAATCGGGGGTGCTTACATTTGTCCTGCTTCACATGTACAAGTGTCTGCTGTAAAATTGTTTTTTGCATACCCCAAATCTGGGAGAGGCCTTTCTCCATCCATCCCTCCCCCATACTGTATGCATGCACATTCAGCGAGGACACATGAAACCACGGAGAGCAAAGGCAAAAGCCAAAAAAGGAAGACAATGAGAGGGAATGGAAGTAAGGAAGCATGAGAAAACAGAAAGGAGTAAGGAGCAATGAGTTTGTGAGAAAAAAAAGCTTCTGACAGACAGAGGGAGGGAGGGAAAGTAAATAGAGGGCTGAGTGTGTGTGAGAGAGCGAGAGACATGTGTGTCCATGGTGAGTCAGCCCTGAGCTATGGAGGGCCTTTGGCAGGCCTCTCCTTTTGTCTCCAGCTGGGACAGAGTGTTCTACTCGTCTGCTCTGTTCTGTGCAGCAGCCCAACCGGCCACAACAAAACACTGTTTCATCACCACTACGGCAGCCAAATGGTACTCACTAGGGATGCACGATTAATCTACTTTTAATATAAGATTGCAATACTGACATCCACAATATCTATCGCAAGAGGCTGCGATATCGTTCTAGATTCACTATAGATGGTTTAGCTGACCATGTCAGGAAAATGATGTGCGCGCTTCCATGGTGCAGAAGTCAGCGTGTTGAGATTCTGGATGGCCAAATTTTGCTAGAAAGAGCTGACAAGAAACTGCCATGTGGGGAATCATAAGTGGCTCGTTTCATATTGATACAATGCCTTGAGGTGTTGACTGATTTCATGTCAATGCTAGTAAGGCAAAAATTCACTAGCTAGCTAACCAATAACTAACACTGTATTTGAGAGACAAGTGCTCATTGTGCAAAATGTACACTACCGTTCAAAAGTTTGGGGTCATTAAGAAATGTGTAGACATTGTTAATTTTGTAAATTACTATTGTAGCTGGAAATAGCAGATGTTTAATGTAATATCTACATAGACATACAGAGGCCCAATATCAGCAACCATCAGTCCTCTGTTCCAATGGCACGTTGTGTTAGCAGATCCAAGTTTATAATTTTAAAAGGCTAGTTAATCATTCGAAAACCATTTTGCAATTATGTTAGCACAGCTGAAAACTATTGTTCTGATTAAAAGCAATAAAACTGGCCTTCTTCAGACTAGTTGAGTATCTGGAACATCAGCATTTGTGGGTTCGATTACAAGCTCAAAATGACCAGAAACAAATAAACTTTTCTGAAACTCAGTCTATTAATTGTTCTGAGAAATGAAGGCTATCCCATGCGAGAAATTGCCAAGAAACTGAAGATCTCGTACAACGCTGTGTACTACTCCCGTCACAGAACAGCGCAAACTGTCTCCAACTAGAATAGAAAGAGGAGTGGGAGGCCCCGGTGAGCAACAGGGCAAGTACATTAGAGTGTCTAGTTTGAGAAACAGATGTATGGGTACTAGTAATTAGATATGAATGTGTATGCATGAATGAAACCCATTCAGACCCATGAATATGCCACTTTCCCGTTGTTTAACCCTCGTGCATTGTGGGTCAATTTCACACATTTCTACTTTTGAGTTGCCAAAAATACTAGTTACCCTCTTTCTCCATGAAATTCAATGACTTCTCATTTAGGGTCATGAACCGAACTTCAAAATGTGCACATACTCATGTGTTGGGGAATGTCTGCAGATTTTGTATAGAAACATGTGGGTCATTTTGACCCGGAGAATTTCATGTGTATAGATATTCGCACGGGTCCAAAATAAACTAAGTGTCTTTGATGGAGTCTGCTTTGACTGGTTCTGGTTGCACTTTTATAATTATGGGTGAAAAGTAGTTGCCCAACCTTCAGTGCGAGAGCAGCAGATCTGACAGAGTCAAAAATGAGCTCCAAAATATTCAATCAATGAAGCCTCATCACAAATTCTGGACTACGAAATAGAAGAGGTTTCAGAGATTGGATCATCAACAGCATTGTCCTCTTGATTGTGAATTTGCTTTGGTGAAGAGGTTTCAGAGGGGTCTGCTATACCATGTCCATCAGATGAGAGCGCATACAACAACCATCATCCAGAGAAGAGAGGACACGGAAGTCCATAGACCGTAATATAGAATGGTCACTGTCACCACGACAAAGTCAAGGTAAACTGTCAGCTTCCAACGTACTCAAAATTGTTCCAGGAACTACACAATTTGCTCTGCCATTCTCGCCAAGACAGTAAAAGCAACACCACTTGTGTAGAACGCGATAAATACATCTGCAGAAAGCACACGTACATTGCGTTCAACATGTGGAGAGAAAGACTGAAGGGAGGCTTGACCAATAGTCAAATCACACCTAAGTGTTAATGGAAAACACCAGGGGGAAAAAGCTTACCCGGGGAAACACAAAATGATATTTTGTAAGAAATTATTTTCAACAAATAGTTTAGAGTTATACACACTAACACACAGTCACACCTCCCCCATGTACCTTACCTGACACATACACACTAACATAGTCACACCTCCCCATGTACCTTACCTGACACATACACACTAACACAGTCACACCTCCCCCATGTACCTTACCTGACACATACACACTAACACACAGTCAATGAAATATTCTTGTATCTTTCTGAAAGATCTGACAAGACAAAAGTTGTTTTTACTTGATTCTTTGTTTAAACTGTTCGGGTCAACCTGACCCATACCACAATGGACAATTTTTTTCCTGAAAACCACAAGGGTTAATTATCTTGTTTGCTAGCTAGACAGTTGCATCCAGTTAATGTTATAGCCAGCTAGCTGAGATGGCCAGTTGCATTCTGCGGTTAATGTTGATTGCTAATGTGCAAAGCCAGGACGATATGTTTGTCAGTTTGTTATGTTAAGTGTTAAGTGACAGGCACAGATGAAATGGCTAAATAGCTAGACATCGGCATGTTCAACTAGCTTACGAGCTAGATTAATACTAGGCTCGTAAAGAATTCGGAGAGTGAAATAGTTACACTCATCTCTAACATGTAGGCTCAGCATTCCCGAACAGTCCCATTAAAAGTCAGAATGTTAACTTCATTTCAATTCAGGGACATCGGTTGACAACCGGTAATCTATGTCGGAGGTAATTTGATAAAACAATATCCACAGGGAAGTGTTACCAACCCAACCTTTAGTACACTGGTCTGCATTTCCAGTTATTTTCAATACTGATGCAATTTGCACATGAAAAACACTTGAAAAATATGGCCAAGCCTAACTAAAAGGCAAACACTTCCAGCTGATTGCAAGGAAACGTGTGTCAGGCGACATTTCGGTTACATTCGGCTATTAATACAAGCAACAAACTACCGGCACTGCAAAGAGTCAGGTAAACAGCACTATCCTGTGGATACCCAATCTCTACCTCCCATCAACAGCATGTACAACCGGTAAAGTGGAAATACAATTTAATTCAATATACTGGCTTGTAGAGAATATTACATAGTTTTTTAGCGTGACTTCTGTCCCCCCCCCCCCCATCTGTGGAGTAACCATGGCATTTAGGCAAGATGAATAACATGTCCATCTAGCCTGCTGGTAATGATGAAATTAACCGTTTGCTAATTATTAGCTAGTTATCTTGTAATGTCTGCATTGCCATTGTTTGGCTGGATCCAGGTTGAGTGTATACAGGGCATTTTAGTAACAGGCAATAAGCTATAGGAGATTAATTCACACATTTTCTTTACCTATTGATCTGGAATTTGTCTTTCAGCAGAAACCTGCTCTCCCCACAAGTGTAAGGAGATGAACAAACAGCACTACAGGTATTTTTCTTGGTACTTAAATGCAAGGTTTTAATGCCTTGTCTATTTTTGTCTGCCTTTCTCCTTCACAGCTTAAATTGTCTGGAGCCTGGTGTTCTGGCCAAGGACCTTTCACACTGATGGAACTAGCTATCAGCTGCTGCGCAACGATGATGTCCTTCCTCCCAGAGATGAGCAAGCATCCATTGGACTGGACACAGCCCAGCAAACACATAAGATCAGGACTATTGCAATGACAAAGGCCATGGACATTACATGCCCTGCTCCAAAGGGCAAGACAAAAATATGTTCAGTTTGCTCATAACCTGAACCAAAGTCACTCAAAGGATCTCATGATAAAGGCCTAGGTAGTGTTTTAACGACACCCTTGTGTTAAATTTCAAATTTTAGGCTACTACCTTTAGCACTTTGAAGTTAGTGTTTTAATCATGAAATATTTTCAGTCATGTGTTCACGTGAATTCTTTAAGAGATGGTTGGGTCTAAGGCTTAACGGGTGTAAACAAAGAGCAACACTGTAGTTCTTCAATGTGAAAGGTTATCTTTATGATACAACAATAGGCAATTTAATACTGTTAATGGTTTGCCTAATGGGTGAACTTGGTGAGAATGTACAGAGAAATCATTTTGGCAATTTGTTGAAAGTCTTCCTTTTCTAAATATACGTTAATCCACAGGATTAATGTGGAGCACGTGTGAAAAATCACAGCTAAATGTTTGAATGCCCTTCTCTTAAATGGGATAAGTTTATTAACTTTTAAAAGCAGCATTACTTTTACCCAATGTAAATAAATTAAAAATGAAAAACAATTTCAAATAATGGAACATAAGACTGAAAATATTTTTTTTTGGGGGGGGGGGGGGGTTTTATGGATAAGGAGCTGGCTGAATTCTGCAGGGCCCATCAGATTCATGGCAGCACAGCACTGTGCCCTGATGTGCACCTGAGCCAGAGTTCCACCCATGTGAGGTTCCACCCATGTGAGGTTCCACCCATGTGAGGTTCCACCCATGTGAGGTTCCACCCCCCCCCCCCTCTCTCAGAGCACAAAGTAAGAGGGCATGTTCTTCAACCTCTTTCGCACTAGGTTCCCATCACTGCCTTCCAAAACCCGACCACAGGGAATTAGTCACCGACTCGTACTAGAGAAAGAAAGAGGGGTGAAGGGACTGGGCTGGGAGATCCGTCTCCTCGAGGCTGCGAGGACTTGACCCTGCTCAGGTTGAAGCCCAGTTGCACACCGGACACACACTGGATGGGGCCTCTTGCATGGCTAAACCAAATATGAAAACATGACTGTGTCCTTACCGTTTGTTCAGCACCATGTTTCCAAGCTTCAGGTCTCGATGCACAATGTTTTTCTGCAGGGTGAAAGAGGTAGAGACGGATGAGATTTGTCAGACTGTTGTTGAATGAAGCACTGGAACAAAAGCAACTCAAGTCAATGCTGTTACTGCTCTATAGGAGCGGTTTAGCTTGGACGACTCAACGGAGGGGCTACATAACAAAAACGTAAAATTTTGATTTGTCTGAACCCGCCCAAGACTTAAGTTGGAGACCGTAAAGAATACACACTTTAATACATAAATATTTTCAAGAACATAATAGTCAAAGCTATGGGTCATAGATGACTATATAGTCATGTCCGTGACCAATTACTTGATCATGAAGGTCAGCCTGTAAAGGCAGTAGGCAGTGACCAGATAATCTGACATACAACTTCCCAACAACTGGCCATCAACAGATAATTTAAAGCCTGGTCAATCTGCAAAGCACAGACTGAACCCTAGTCGAGAAGCAGATGGACGTGTTTGAAACAGCCTAAATCCAAACAGCTACATTGTAGTCGGACTGAGTTGAATCACTGAGCTACAAATCGCCTCGTGTTCCAAATAATTAGGCATACGCATTGTGATCAAGATTAGCGATTCCGCACCTTGTCTTCCTCAAACGGATCTCCTCAAAAATGCGCTGTACATGTTTTGTTGGTCGGACTCACCTTGTGCAGGGCCTCCACCACACGCACCACGTCGTAGAAGATGACGATGGCCTCGCGCTCGCTCAGCCGCTTCTCCTTGATGACGTAGTGCTGCAGGTTGATGAGGTCCGCAGTCTTGTCGCTGAAATCATGCGCACAGAGGCAGTCCAGCACTAGGCAGATCCGCTTCTTCATCCGGCGTACCTTGCCATTGTTGGCCTCCGGGTCCTCCACAATCTCGTACGCCCGGTCCTAAAGTGGACAGGGGAGAGAGAGTAAGCGGATTGGTTAGGGTGATTAAAGAGACCGTAAAGTGTGCTGATAAAGGATACGATCTGTTGTTATGGGTAGTGTTCAGTAAGCACAAACAAAAGAGCACAAATCAGAATTAAACATTTTTTTAAATTGCAAAACATTTTGCTACATGTGCCTTAAACAACACAACTCTGGGGCATCTCTTTAGTCTGAATTTGTTCTTTCTTACAATCTTCTAAAGACATGACAATTGAACGGCTTCCATTGTCGAGTGAAATTGCAGTCTGACGATCAGCTATGAGAGAGAACAGTGGAGGAGATGAAAGGGCTCAGGGATCTGTGCACAACCATCCCATCTCCAATGTGAATAGGACACATTCACCTCTACTAAGCCTGGGGGGGGATTGAGATGAATAACAAAGGTCATTCTTCTCTATTCACCTCAGAGCGAGCCACCGTCCCCAGCTGATCCCCATTGGTATTGGTTTGTCCAGATTTAGAGGGCTGGGCCTCAAGGCTTTCCTGAGACAAATCATTATTAACTGGCCCTCTTGGAGACGGAACTATAATAAACCAATCAATAGCGTTGTAGCCTTGAATGAATCATGCCGCACGGCTCAATGTAGCTATTCTAGGAAGAGCGCGTTGAGGAGGAATAGGGTTGTGAAAGAGAGAGGCGGCAGAGGGGACAATAACAAAGTTATAAAGAAATGAGAAGGGTGGGAGGGCTGAGTCACTGTGCGAGTGGTCGACTAGGAAAGTGATGGCTTGAAGAAAAAGGTGCTTCAATATTTCTATGGAAGTGTCTCTAAGCTCAACTGGACTGGGACTGTGCAGTGTGGTTGGTAGGGGGTGTGAATATAATGTTTTTCCCTGAATGGGTGTCTTTGAGAGGCTAGTAAAAAACTATGCAAGTCTCTCATCAGAAAGAATAATGTACAATCACAGTAATTCAGTACAGGTCTGTGAAGTTCATCATTGAAAGACATTACAAAGCGCTGCAGCACCAAGCGATGTACCTGAAAGTTTGTGACGCACCAAGTAAGCTATTGCTATTTACCTGGAACAGGCCATGGTGGTGCACCACTCCGTCCTGGTTATGGAGCAGCGAGAGGAGGGAGTACTCTGTGTGCAGCAGCATCTTCCCCTGCCTCTCTTCCTGGGTCTCTGCGGCCGCGTCTGCCCGCTCCTCCAGCGTCAGGATCTACAACAGAAAGCAGCAGCAAGGTTGTGTTCATTAGGCACCAAAAGAAACCTGACTGGAACAGGCAGGGCCTACCTAGATTTGTCCAATAAGAAATGCTTGGTTTTTGTTTCCCATTGCAAAACATCTTGCTACGGTGTCGCCTAATGAATTCGACCCCGAGAACACACGCTCTGGGACTGGGGAGAAATCTCTGAACCACATGGAGTCATCACCCCTACAACAATGCCTAAAGATGTACCATTAACAGCTGATGCCAGCAGCTGATCTAGGCCTTGGGAAAGAACTCAGGAAAGGGGAAGGGGGGGGGGGGGGGGGGGGGGGGGGGGGGGGGTTGAGAGCCAGAGGGGACAAGACAAGCCTGCATTTTTGGCACATCAAATCAAATTTGATTTGTCACATGCCGAATACAACAGTGAAATGCTTACTTACAAGCCCTTGACCAACAATGCAGTTTTCAGAAAAGAAAAAAAAGTGTTAAGTATTGACTAAAATAAAACTTGTTTTTCATGCTCATTTTATCCTTTGCAAAAACATGTCCCTACATGCTACGGTCAACACACTCAGGAGACACTGAGGGGGGGGGGGGGGGGGTAGAGAGACTTTGCACTGGGACTTAGCAGTGGGGCCGAGGCAGGGTGCCACCTTTTCGCTCTTCCTCCTAAAAACACCTTGTGTGTTAAACAGATTATTGGATTGCCCCAATAAACAAATTGCCTCTACAGTTTGTCTTCCGCCTAAGCAAGCGCAGGCTGCTGCACTGAAATAGGGCCGTAAAGGCATAACTGAACACCAACAAAGACGTCTGTTTAGGAAGGTCAAAGGTTCAAAAGGCTATTGGGACACTGTAGCTAACTAGCCATTGTTCGAACAGTGAAAATAGATCATTCATAAGAAACAGAGAGTGTCCACTCACTTTTAGCTGGTAGAAGTCATCCGTCCCATCCTTCCTGGCCAGACACTGCACTATACTTGGCACGGGCGAGTTCCCCAAACGAGGCCCTGTAAGGAAGAAATGGCAACAGCTGCATGACCAAAAGGTAAGGAGAATGTGTGCCCTAATGCAAACAATGAGGCATGCAAACTTCAACACCCCTAACATAATCTAGCAGACAGCAGAAGTCTTACGCTAACATTTCACAAGTTTTACAGTATACATTTCCTGAAAAGATTGAAGGCTCAGAATCTATTCTGCAAACTATCTACCCAACGTCAAATAGTTCACATTCTTGCCTCAAGCTAACTGAATCCCCCCCACCTCTTTCCTAGTTTCCTGCGCAAACACAGTTCTAAGAGGCCAACCTTTCCCCTTTTTGCCCCTGAGTACCACCATCTCTTACCCAGGATGAAGGGACCTGCCCTCTTCGCGTTGCTTCCAGCAATTCCAGGACAGAGGAGCTTGCTGGCCCTGCCTGAAGTCTCTCCGGCCCCCCTCTCCAAAGAGCGCCGCTTAGACATGCTGGAGCTCTGCAGGAAGAACACAGCAGCAAAAAGATAGGTACATTAAGTGGTGTAGGACAGAAATGTGACCACAAGGAAGCAAAACTCAAACTGATAGTCTTGATGTTCCTCCAGGCCACTAGCAAAATATCCATCTTGAGTTGCATAATTAAACCGCTAAAATGACAAAAATTCTACCAATACAGTAGAAAATACATTAGTTCTCAATAATACCCGACACTGCATGACTATACATGGGGTCTCTCCGAAAGTTCCAGACTTGACTAATGCAGCAGACTGTGTCTTGTGGTATGAGAGAGGAGAGGGTTTAACCCCGCCCAACCACTTTAGAAAACCCCTCCCACAAGTTTACCAACACAGTGTGAATGGCTAGCCATTATAGGTTCATTCAGATGTTGTCTCTGGTGAGAAAGATGACGCCTCAGCTTTAATCCTCAATGTGGCATGCAAACGAAACATCCATGTGCTCACATTGAATGACAAATGCCTTGATGCAGAATGCAGTAAGATGACTGCAACATCAAATCCTGCAAGGGTGGAATTCTGGTGAAATGCTAAAGATGGCAAAACATGTATTAGGCTGAATGCCATTTTGTGCATACATGCTTTTTCATGCTGGTTTCATTGTATCCTTGGCAATTACTTTCTGAAAATCCTGCCTCGGCTTTTAGGACCTCCATCAGGCGGTGTGAAAGGAAGGCCCGGAAAATCGTTAAAGACTCCAGCCACTGTTCGCTCTGCTTCCACACGGCAAGTGGTACCGGTGCATCAAGTCTGACACCAACAGGCTCCTGAACAGCTTCTATACCCAAGCCATAACACTGCTAAATAGCTAGCAGAATGGCTACAAGGGCTGAATGAGTTTACCCCTTTTTTTTTTTTTACACTGTCTATGCACACTCACATTCACACTGACACCACACACATGCACTCATCATTTATGCTACTGCTACTCTGTTAATCATATATCCTGATGCCTATTCACCTTACCCCTATACATATCTAACTATCACTCCAGTATCCCTGCACATTGTAAATATGGTATTGGAACTGACTATGTATGTATCTATCTATGCATGTATGTATAATTTTTTATTTTTTATTTGTACATTTAACCTTCATTTAATAGGCAAGTCAGTTAAGAACAATTTCTTACAATGACGGCCTACTGTGGAACAGTGGGTTAACTGCCTTGTTAAGAGGCAAAATTACAGATTTTTTACCTTGTCAGCTCGGGGATTCGATCCAGCAACCTTACGGTTACAGGACCAAAGATCTAACCACTAGGCTACCTGTGTGGTTTCTATGTAGTTTCTTACTTTATGTTCTTATTAGTACTACATTCATATTGATTACTGCATTGTTGGGTTTACAGCTAGCAGAAGGCATTTCACTGTACTAGCGCATGTGACATTAACTTGAAACTCAATCTGCACTGGTTCGTGGTTCTCTAAGTCTGTGGCGAGTTATAACCATTGACAGTAAAATGCTACGACTTCCTCTCTTGCCCATAAAAGGTTGGGCTCATGGCTTTTTTTCTTGACCGAAAAATAAATAGCAACCCTACCATTTCCGATAAGGAAGTGAAGGCACATGCCAGGGGAACCTGTGTGACATCTACCTACAGTAACATGCCAACCTCTATAAAAACCTATGGTACTCTATCTTTGAGGGGTATATGCTTTGTTTGCTGCCTGCTGATAAGGAGTCCCTAAGTGATGAAATGCGCTCTGGTTCCCGTAACAGGAAAGTAATGCTCAGAAACAACTGGAGGAGAGTGAATCACTCGGTTCAGTCGCCCCAGGGTTACCATGGACTAGGATTTGTCAGAAATGCTAGAAATGTCAGAGGGATGACACCAATAAGAGTGTAACCTGAAACATGTCCCAGGGTGTAAAAGGGGGGCATCGTTTCAGAGCAAAAACACGTGAATTTCTGTAGTGAAACTGCAGCACAAAGATGGTAGGTCAATGTGGCTAAAGACAGCATTGTGGTGACCGTAGATCTTTAGTGGACACATGCCAGTACAAGCACAACCCTACTAGAGACATTCCAAAGAGATAAAAGTGGCAGCAGAGGGCAACACATTTGAATAACCTGCATGAGAGTCGATATTGGAAACTGACACCACCAAAAGACTCAAAGTATACATTACAGGCAACACTCGTCAAAATGCTCACACATTAGCAAACACAGTGAACCCAAGGAAAACAAGAAATATTTCCATTTTGAAACTTCCGCCATGGGCCACACAGTTTGGCTCTGGTGAGGACAGGTTGCAGAAGTCAGCGGGCCTACACAAATTCTCACTTCTATGAGGATTTTTTCAAATCTCAAACAGCATACAGTGTCAATAATTTCTCTCGCCTGTCTGTCGCCATCTCAACCAGTCATCAATCACCAAGGGAGGCAGACTTATGAACAGTGCTATTCATATGACTCCCAGTCAAATGTGCAACTGTAGGAGAGCAGCATACTCAATCAATTACCACACTATTTACACAAGTCATCTAAACTAAATGTTAGACAATGCAATTTGCAAAGATGGAATAGTACACAGGGTATGCTGCTAAAATGACTGTCCAACAAGAGAACTATTACAAACAGCACCTGTCGGCTCTGATTCAGATTTCTACAAGAGCACTGTACTGCCCTAAAACCATGTGACAAAACAATTAACTTTCTGTAATGCATGCACCTTAGGCTTGCCTGAAATGGGCAGCTCACAACTTGACTTCAGATTAGTTTGGCATTTGATGAATGTAAGCAAATTACCAATAGTTCAAGAACCAAAGGTCATACCACCCGAGGAAAGCACAATGATTGGCAAGATTAGGAACACAGCCTACTGAATCATATCAGACAAAAGGCACCAGAGAGACAATATCCCACGCCATCCACGGGAACATGCGCTCTTTAAATAGCTAGAGAGCGCGCACACACGGCCGCGATAGGTGACCGGAGAACCACCCACGTCCTATTATAGCGGCATGAATCATGCATTCCACAGTGTTCTGTTGCAAAACAAAATTATTAGCTAAAAGCACTGGTTAAGGAGCCAACCCTAAATACATCTTACAGATCCAAATGTCATCTTTACACATTCATACCTGGAACCGAGGCTACATCCGAATACATAATAGTCCAAGCTATCACAATGTTATCAGAGGAGATGATTTATAGGTTGCACCAGTCAATCACCCTCTAAATATGTTGGACATCATGATAAAGATGCCCATTACGAGCTTGCTAGGTTTTTTGATGTACCTGGATGAAAGCTCAGCCTTCTGCGCTCTAGCTACCTACCATCTTGCAGCTGGCTGCCTATTGTTACATTTTGAATGCCCTTAGCCATACAAGGTCACCAAAAATAACTAGAGCGGAATGACGACAGAATGTTGCAAGGTGGTGTTAGCCTGATACAATGTTGCAACTATCATTTAAGACAAACGAAAAGGAGCACGCATCGCAGGGATGCAATCCCGCAAGAAGTGTACACGAACCCTTTTGACTCCAAGACACTAGTGCCGTCTATCACCATTTGTCCTCAAGCCATCCTGCTCTTATGTCATGAGCAAAATCTAACTAGGTACCATTTATAGTACCGACTGACCGACAACCCAGAAGCGTTTCCAAACGAAACGAGCCCCACGCCCAAACGCAATGTTGAAGCAAAATAAGTTTGTAAATTAATAGGAATTAGTGAAACACCGCGCATGTACGGTGTATGGGAACAGTGGGTATGTTAATTACAAAACCATGTACGACAATCGGCGTCATTAAAGCGACGTTAGCTAAATCGGACACGTTCCATTTGTCACGAACAACCCAAAGCTAGCGAACTACAACAATGCACGCCGTTCTCACACACAGGAACAACCCCAATGACACATATGCATGGTATTTGTGGACACATTTGTTCAGTTTGAATTTACCAATTGTCTGCTAAACAATACACATTGCGCAGAGCGGGGAGGCCATTTAAACAAAGTACATGCTAGCTAGGTAGCTGCTACTACTACTACTACTACTACTACTACTACTAAACGTTACTACCGCTAGAGCAAACTCATTCGCCACCTCGCTCACTCAGGTCTTTTTTTTCTTTATCAACAACTTACCTCGAGCTGAAAACGCCGAGGAAAGTCTGCGTTGTATTACTACAGCATGAACATTTCTTTAAACGTATTTGTTCGGTGCATACGCAGTTGGTTATCCCCAACGAAAGGAGAACCGTATATGGAGGATTGATATCGCGCTATGTTTGTTTTAGCCACTATTACCGAAATGACCACTCAGCAACAGCTTCCATTCGTCAGCTTTCTGATCGCATCTTTCCATAGCAGCGCCACCTGACAACGGAAATGACGCAAATTGAATGACTGACAGACTTGCCCAGCCAATAAAAAGAGAAACATCATTTGATTGAGTCATTTTGTCTAGCAGATGCAGCTGATTGTTTAAGAATTTGATTAAATGTGTTTGATAATAGGACTAGGAACGACATAACGTTGAGCAGAGGTGCAGTGCCCAACTATGTGTCCAATTCAATTCGATATAGTTTCAAAATGCACACGTGATTTTACAACACTGTTATACAAAGATGAAAAAGTAAATTATGAGCTTGGAGGAAAATATTGTATCCCATTCAACTAATCAGTGGCAACAAAAGGTCCAGCATAACACTCCATTCTCCACTCACATGCTGTGATAGATTTGTGCTTTAGAAAAATTCCAACATTATATCCTTGATTGCTAACAATTCCTCCATTCATGAGAAAGGATCTAGCAAGTGAGAGGAAAGCCCATTGAGAATGAAATTGGCTACAATAACTTTATAATCCTATCATTATCCTCATCTCAACTCAGATGGATAACAGGCTTTTGGTTTAACTCCCAAACATATCTACACCTTCATTCAAATGAATGCCTGTCGTACATATCGTACATATTGTACGAGATCATTTGAGTATTATACAGTTATACATCCAGTACATGTATTTGATTGATTAGAAATCTTACAAGCATAAATGAAAGGTGTAGATTCACTCTGAAAAAAAGAATAGTTCCATGTGTCTGAAATGTGCTCCCTTTCCTCCCTGACCTGTTATGCTGACTAACATGTCTTTTGGCTCCAAAAATGAATCCTTCTACAAGCAGACCCTCCCATGCTGATTCAAATTTAGCGTCCCTCTTATGGAACAATAATCCCGCCCCCACCTACTAGTTTCGATCCAGTGGGTGGGTATAGGGGGATATAAAGGGCACAAAGTGATTTGGGTTGCACTAGTCTTCCTGTGTTGACTCAGCACACTGTATGCCCCTGGCCACATGAAACACTTGTCAGCCTGTGTGGTTAACATTGTTCCAGCCCACAGCTTTTGATGAGGAAACTGTGAATCATACCTCAAGAGAGCTTAGAGGTACAGAGGGACATACAATATCATTCTAAAGTGTCCTATTTAATTCTGTGGGAAGTGACCCAGCCTTGTAAGAGTCATCAATTTGCATCCATGGATATGGCACATTCCCTCTTTACATGCTTTAATTCAAACATGAAACATGGTGGATGATTGGTTTAGGAATATAATGTATCTTTTTGTTGGTTTGTTTGTTTTTTAACCCTTGTTTAAGAAAATAAGCAGACTGAGAATTCTCCTTTACGGGAACAACCTGGAGATGAGTAGCAGAGGAGAAGGGTGCTGCAGTGCTGCAGTGCCTTTGTTTTCCAAATAAACCATGCCCTTGGGTAAGGCGCTGGTCTGACGTCTCTCTCTCCCCAGCAGACTGTTAGGAAAGCCTCACCTGAATTCTCCACCACACCACATGTCCATTCAGCACAGCCATGTTTCAGCATGTTTTGACTGCTTGGTATGCACTGATCTTGTGGCTGTGTGTGTGAGAGAGAGTGAGTGAAAGAGAGAATGTGTGGATGAATGGTTGACTGGGAGAGAGGGTTCTTCAGAGACATGCCCAGACTATCCAGTTCTCTTTGACTTGATTTGAGGAGGCACTCAAATAACCCAAACCCATGCAGGTACAGCATTGTGCTGTTTCCACTGCAATCTGAATTGTTGGCGCAGACAAGGAGGGAGTTGAGGCCAAATTCGGGATGGGTGAGATTTATTTGGACATAGTGTTTGTGTCAGATATTAGGTTTGTATGTTATGATGGCTAATCCCATGTTCCATACAATCCTGTGATGTTTATATAGAGATGAGTTGACTATAGTTTTTCGTGACAGATTTGTTTCTAGGTGCCAATATGAGTTGACTGACATTAGATGGGCAATGTGAGTGTTTTATGCAAAGGTAAATGAGTGCTAAAGTCACAACCCAGGGAGTGGGAGTAGACTTGTCACCCCTGTAATAAGAACACAACTTTTTCAATATTGTTTGATTCAAAAACTCATTAAAAACGAAATGTCTGAGCAGTGTGTGGGCAAGGAGGTGATCGTGTGGGCGAGAATAAACTAGACGACAAGAAATGAGGAGCAATATTCTCCCCTTGAAAATTACATGGAGGGATTGAATGAATGTGCTGAATCATGGTTTTGCCTCAAGGCAACGTGTTTGTACTCTGAGTGTAACGAAAACTCCTGAGAGAAAAAAAAAATAATTCTGCACTCTCATACTGCTAGTCAAGCAGTATAGACATGACTAAATACAAAAAGTTAAAGCAACAGCGCCCTCTAGTGACAGGACTCCTATACAACAACTGTAACTTAAATTTAACTAGGCAAGTCAGGTTAAGAACAAATTCTTATTTACAATGATGGCCTACACCGACCAACGCTGGTCTGATTGTGTGCCGCCAACCACGGCCGGTTGTGATACAGCCTGGATTCGAACCAGGGTGTCTGTAGTGACGCCTCTAGCACTGAGATGCAGCGCCTTAGACTGCTGCACCACCCGGGAGCCCCATTAGTTATATTCTTCAAGAATCAACAGGTATATATAATTAATTTTGTCCAAAAATGGATGTAGCAACCTCAGATTGCCCCTTTAAATATAAATGAACACAGTACATAAATAAAAGCTAATGAGAGCTCCATATTTTATTTACTCTTCAATCTATGCATTACGACATTTCTATAAAAACTTTTATTTTTAACAATCGTTAATATTTCACCCGACAAAAAACATAAACATGTACACCATGCTAATTAATAAATAAATAAATAATTCCATAAATATACATTTTGGACCATCTGTCATATTGCATCAAAGGATCAGCTGCTTCGATACATTAGTGTTGTGTCACACTTAATCCATTACCATCCCATTTGGTGACGTGAATTATTGCAATATAATATATTTACAAATAATTTGTCTTTCTTTATTTGAAGACACTAAAGGTCACCCTAAACATACAGTATATATTTATCCCATACCAAAACAAAAATCAAGGTACAGTAGAAATTTCTCAAAATATTTTTGGGGATCCATGTTTTTGAATTACAATGACAAGTGCACTTGTGTTTCTTTCATTTCCACCAGTCTCTTTAGGTCAGGGGTGTCCAAATAAATCCCTGGAAGGTTGTGTGCTTGCTGTTTTTTGTAATTTATGTCAAATTAAGGCCTAGAGAACTAGATGAGAGGAGCGAAAACCCGCAGACACAAGGCGCTCCAGGAATTGAGTTTGACACCCTATAGTTTAGGTCCTGTTCATTACTCAGTATAAATACTGTATTACAGCAGGTATGTGAGAGAAAACAGCGTTATCTTAACATCATGCCGTGATAACAAATGAAAGAGGAACTTACTTTTCCTTCCAGATAAATAGTCAAAAGAAATATTGTTTAAATGTGACATCCATGGAATGTCAACTTGAAATACATGGATTGAAGCAGGATCAGCAGAGCAGAAATCATTGATTGAAGTGGAACAAATGTCCCATTTGACGTTTTAGAGTGACTAACTAGTACAGAACTGTTGTATCTGTAACTTTGAAAAACTCTTGAGATTACCACAATAGCACAAAATACAATCAACGGCCAGTTTATTAGGTACACCACCCTGTTCACAAAAATGGATCGCTCTTACAGACAGTGAGTCATGTGGCCTGCTATGTAAAGCAGACAGACAGGCTTCAAGGCATTGAGTTACTGTTCGATTGAATGTTAGAATGGGCAAAATGAGTGACCTACGCGACTTTGAGCGTGGTATGATTATCGGTGCCAGGTGCGCTGTATCCAGTATCTCAGAAACGGCCGCCCTCCTGGGCTTTTCATGCACGACAATGTCTAGGGAATACCCGAGAATGGTGCAACAAATTAAAAACAGCAGTCCTGAGGTAAAAAAACAGCTTGTTGATGAGAGGGGGTCGAAGGAGAATGGCAAGAATCGTGCAAGGTAACAGGCGGGCCACAAACAGACAAATAACAGAGCAGTACAACAGTGATGTGCCGAACGGCATCTCTGAATGCCGATTGGCATCTCTGTGCACAACGCACAACTCGTCACGGATGGGCTATTGCAGCAGACGATAACACCGGGTTCCACTCCTATCAGCTAAAAACAAAAAGAAGCGGCTCCAGTGGACACGCGATCACAAACACTGACAATTGAGGAGTGGAAAAACATTGTCTGGTCCGACAAATCCCGGATCCTATAGCGTCATGCTGATGGCAGTCAGGATTTGCATAAGCAGCATGAGTCCATGGCCCCATCCTGCCTAGTGTCAACCGTAAAAGGTGGTGGCGGTGGTGTAATCGTGTTGGGAATATTTTCCTGGCACATGTTAGGTCCCTTGATACCAGTTGATCAATGTTTGAATGCCACAGCGCAACTAAACATTGTTGCTGACCATCCCTTCATGGCTACTGGGGGGCCCAAACCGGTACAAGATGGGTGTACCTAATAAACAGGCCACTGGGTATAAGCGTAAAGTTTTCCCACTTTTGTAAAATGAACAGTCGGTCCTTGCTGAACAAATTAATTGACCTGTTCCCGTCACATCAGCAAACGACAAACGAACAAAGATGAGGTTGGTGTTGTGTGTGCTTTTGTTAGACAGCTGCCATAATTGCAGAGTGAGACAGACGGCCAAGCACAGCAGAGCAGACAAGACACTGTCCTACAGTAGACCACACCGTTCCTAACCAACTCAGCCTTGAGCCCCGCCCTCAGATTCTGGTCACCATGGTAACACTGTCACAGCCCGTCCATCATGGCCAGAAGGTCATCCCCTTTACTGTTGGCACTCGATGAGCACGGCTCACCAGCCTCCTCCGTGAAGTCCCCCATGATCTTAACCAGCTCCGCATTGGCTTGCTGGTTCTGAAAAAGAAGGTAAGCCACCAATGGTAGATCCGAAAGGTCTTGATTGGGGAGGGGCTTACATTTGATTATAGTACATCTTGTTAGACTGGCCTATCCTGATCGTAGTGCAGCTCAGATAACCTACAATCCTTAGCCTGTCAACCTACAATCCTTAGCCTGTCAATTACAGAAGCTATTCTGTAAGTGCTAAGAGATGACTGCACGGGTGGAGTAAGTCTCCTGTGACAGGTTTTCATGGGGGACCTGTTTGACGGTTACACCACAGCATGTACAGTAAGACAGTCTCAATCTACCAAATGCTTCCATATCATCCCTTCAAGTTACATAAAAGCATGTTATATGGTTGAATATTTATCTAGCCTCTGTGACAGAAATAATATAGCTTAGAATGAGCTTTACCTTAGTCGCTTGGATTTTTATGACGTCATATGAAAACTCGTCTGGTCTCGATATCAAGGCCTCCCTAAGAGGAAGACAAATCCACATTATTGTTAAAGGCCCAGTGCAGTGAAAAACTAGATTTTTCTGTGTTTTATACACTATATGACCAAAAGTACATGGACACCTGCTCATCTAACAACTCATTCCAAAATCATGGGCATTAATATGGTGTTTGTCCCCCCTTTGCTGCTATAACAGTCTTATGGGAAGGCTTTCCACTAGATGTTGGAACATTGCAGCGGGGCACTGAAGTCGGGCACAGATGTTGGGCGATTAGTCCTGGCTCGCAGCCGGCCTTCCAATTCATCACAAAGGTGTTCAATGGGGTTGACATCAGGACTCTGTGCAGACCATTCAAGTTCTTCCACATCGGGCTCTACAAATAATTTCTGTATGGACCTTGTGCAAGGGGGCATTGTCATGCTGAAACAGGAAAGGGCCTTCCCTAAACTGTTGCTACAAAGTTGGAAGCACAGAAGTGGCTATGATGTCATTGTATGTATGTCATCTACTGCCAGCAGCCAAACCCAAATTCGTCCGTCAGACTGCCAGATTGTGAAGCGTGACTCATCACGCCAAGGAACGCGTTTCCACTACTCCAGAGTCCAATGGCGGCGAGCTTTACACCACTCCAGCTGACGCTTGGCATTGCACATGGTGATCTTAGGCTTGTGTGCAGCTGCTCGGCCAAGGAACCCCATTTCATGAAGCTCCCGAAGAACGTTGCTTCCAGTGGCAGTTTCGATCTCGGTAGTGAGTGTTGCGACCGAGGACATACGATTTTTACGTGCTACGCGCTTCAGAACTTAGTGGTCCCGTTCTGTGAGGTTGTGTGGCCGATTACTTCGTGGCTGAATCGTTGTTGCTCCTAGACGTTTCCACTTCACCGTGTCAGCACTTGCAGTTGACCGGGGCAGCTATAGCAGGGCAGAAATTTGACTAACTGACTTGTTGGAAAGGTGGCATCCTATGACGGTGCCACATTAAATGTCACTGAGCTCTTCAGTAAGGCCAGTCTAGTGCCAATGTTTCGCTATGGAGATTGCATGGAGGTGTACTCAATTTTGTACACCTGTCAGCAACGGGTGTGGCCGAAATAGCCTAATCCACTAATTTTAAGGGCGCCCACATACATTAGTATACATTTCCACACAATGAGGTTGGAATAATACTGTGAAAATTCCGATAATGCCCTTTTAGTGCAAGAGCCATTTTAAAAGACTGAAATATCAGCCTGTTTTGGTGGGATGGAGTTTTGGCTTGCCTGGTGACATCAAGCAGTAAATTAGTTAATAGACCACTAAGAAAGCCAATTCAAAACCTCTCTGCCAATAATAGCTAGTTTTCAGCTTCCCCTCCCCACTCAGACCACTCCCAGACAGTCCTAGCAAAATTCTTAGTTGAGACTTTGCTCTGCTAAGAAGCTAGTTGTTTCTTTCTGACCATTTTTTTTGGAAACAATCACAGTAAGGTACTTAAATGTAAGGTACTTAATTGTACCTTTAATTAAGGTACTTAATTGTAATTGAAACTATTTGATAATGAGATGAAAACGGCTGCACTGGACCTTTAACACTGATACTGATTCTTAACACTGACAGTGATTTTTAACACTAACATAATTCAAAAATCAGGTTCAGTTCGTTTCATCATGTTGTGAGGAGTACCAATTTCGTGACATCCAATTGATAGGTACAGTCTTGTCCCATCACTGCAACTCCCATACGGACTCGGGAGAGGCGAAGGTCGAGAGCCATGCGTCCTCCGAAACACGACCCGCCAAGACACACTGCTTCTTGACACACTACTCGCTTAACCTGGAAGCCAGCCGCACCAATGTGTCAGAGGAAACACTGTACACCTAGCAACCGTGTCATCGTGCATGCGCAAGGCCCACCACAGGAGTCGCTAGAGCGCGATGGGACAAGGACAACCCGGACTGTCAAAGCCTCCCTTAACCCGGACGACGCTGGGACAATGGGTCTCCCGGTTGTAGCCAGCTGTGACATACCCCGGTATCGAACCCGGATCTGTAGTGATGCCGCTAGCACTGCGTCACTTGGGAGGCACGGTACGGTTGTAATTCCATATTTAATTTAACCACAATGACACAAAAATACAACAAAACAATGCTCATAACATAAGAGGACTTACTCTTCTTCCTCATCTGTGGCAAAGAGGTTGACTCGGAAGCCACTGTCTGCATTTCCTGGTTTCTGGACTTCCATACCCCCCATTAACCTGGCCAACATGTTCAGCTCCTCTTTTGCCAGGGGGTTTGGAGCTGTGTTGACCTGTATACACAGTGATGGTGCGCATAATCATTAACACAACGCATGAATTGCATGATTTAGCTGATTAGGGCATTTTTCATTTAATTTAAGGCTGGTTTCCATTACATTTAAGGCTTAATTACAGATTAATCTTAGTCTGACTTGGACAGATTGTCCTTTCTGTAGCCTAATCAATGATGAAATAACACAGATATCAATACAATTTCGACCCTCTGTCAAAAATATATTATAGGACATACTGTAAAATGACATTTATAAGCAAAAATGCAAGGCCTTGCAGGATACATGCCTGTGAGAGAAATAGTACAGCGTAGTGGTTAAGCATAATTTCAACTCACCGACTTTTTCTGTGCAGAGTTTTTGGACGTCCCTGACATGTGTGTTTCTACCGGACGGCTTACACTGTACCTGTGGGTAAACAGAAGCCAAGCACTTGACAAGCTGAAATACAATGTAGCATCACGGGGGAGGCAAATAAACATGTCACTGTGTAAATTACTAGACAATTTGCAGTGACTTTTAGCTACCGTGTTGATTTAGGCCTACAGTATATGACCATTGACGACAGTAGAGGAAATAGTAGAGAATGTAGTAGTCTCAGTGGGGGTAAGTGTGGAGCAGCACATACATGTTGGTGCCCAGCTTGATGACCCGCTCCCCAAACATCTCAAAAGAACCCTCGCGGAGAACACCGGTGTAGTTCCCACCGTTGCGGAACTGCAGTCTCTTCACCTCTTCGCCATTGCAGCTGAACATTCTGATGTTAACAAAAAAATACACACACACACAAAATATTCAGCAAAAACACTTTTAACATCATATGAGGCAACCAATAATTTCCTAAAGATAATTTGCAACTTCTCCTGTTTCCCAGAAGACACTTCTAACAATTCTAACAAAACCGCTAAGCGGTTGCAATGTACTTGTAACAGAGTGGTCACTAGATTGATTTAATCTGTCCACACTTTCACATTGTTCAATCTCAAATTCGCCACGTGAGCTTAAGTTCCTAAGACGCAATAAATGAGTTTTAAGCCCGGCTGCGCTCAATCCCTTGGCAAATACAGCTGTGCTAAAAGTAAGCTTTTCTAAATTTAGGCAGCTGCTCGTTCAACACCCTCAGTAATGCAATTAGCTGCAGATATGCTGGTCTAAATTAAGCTGACAGCATCTGCGGAAGGAAAGCAAATAGATGCCATGAAAAAGCAAAAAACAGTAAAAAGAAAACTATGGATACAGCCATATTCAATGCATCTAATAAAATTGAGATTTTACTCTACTGCAACAAACTTGGCTTGGTTGGATTGGTGAGATTCCATGTTATGTGGGCATGGACAATTATAGCGGTGGTACCTGATAAGTCCTGGGATGTGTGTTCCGTGGGGCACAGGACCCGAGATCGGGAGGACAAAACGTCCATTGGAATTCTGCACTTTGTCTTTGAGGAAGATGGACACCTGCAAAGACAGATGAGCAAAACGTAGTGATAATTGTGTTAACACTTTGTGTAATCTCTCGTGGACAGACTACTAAAACATAAATTATACTGTAGATCTGTCCTGATACAACGGGATGCGTGAGATAACGAGCAGCATTAGTTCCGGTGCTTTGGACAAATCAAGATTTTGCAGGTGTTAGCATCAGAACTTTAGTTCTGGGTTAACCGAGATTACAATGTGTATAATTCCTTATGATGGAGTTATAATGCATTGTAAAGGGATAAATCACCCAAATTACAAAATTAAATACGGGCTTCCTTACTTTATACAGTTTACGGACAAGTTATGACAGCAATTCATGCTTTGGTTTAGCTTCCCTGGCACAGTTTTCAAATGCTAACGTTTTAGCGTTTAAAAATGTTAATAGTACCATAACTCTGTCAATCTCTGAAACCCATCAAAATATGCCACACTCCCCCTTCCCAACACGCTCATCATCTGTCGAAAAAGTTAGACAAACTTCTGCGAGATCCTGAACTCACCCTTATGTGCATGTCTTGAAAGAAGATGAGGAGCGTTTGCCGGATGAGCTGAAATTCACCACTAGACAAGGGTGTGTACATCTAGAAATAAGAGCACAAAACATGCAAATGAATAAGAGATCATACTGAACACTTAGCTGAGGTTTGAGCAATTGAAGGGAAGTTTATTGTACCTCTATGAGCTGTCTGTATGTCTCGTCAACCTGGCTGAGAACGCTTGGGGTGTCCTTCACAAAATCCTTGATGGCATCCATATGGTTGAAGGACACAAGGAGGATATCTTTGGCCCGCGGGCAGAGGAGCACCTGGTACTTGAAGGCCATGGTCATCAAGTCATACAGCTGTGTGCATGAACAACAGTCATATGGATGATGAGGGGTTATTGTTATGCTCAAAAATAGCTACTGCCAGTTCATAATGTTCACCAGATGGAGCCGTCAGCATATTTGAACAAACTAGGATCATGCTCTGCAGGTGGATTTATGCAACATTAAACTTATAATCAGGATTAATACGTCAAAATGCTGAAGATATTCTGTAGGATAGCCTACATAAAACCACTTTTTAAACACAACAGATAGAACTCTTCAAAATAGTCAAGCAATGATGGTGCAATAAATGATGAAAGCTTTGAAAAGTATAGGTCTACATAGGGTTTTCAGTGACTTGGGCAATTTCCCCAAGTACCTAGAATTAAGAGTATTAAAGGGTCACTAGGTAAAGAGGACGTGATTCTGAGAATGTGATAAAAGTGGTAACGTCGCCATGACAGCTTCTCAGCTGACTCCAAAACAAGGTGAATGATAGAGATTTATCTAACAACTTCTATCTTTCTCAGAAAGGAGATAACTCGATGGCCTTTCACTTCCAATAAAGGGTCCTTTTAATCAGGGATGAAACAGAAGAAAACAGACTGAAGCACAGAGGGATTACACATCCTTGTCCAATAAGGAAAGCCAATTTTTTGTTTTCTGGTGGAAAACATTTTGAAATGTTTTGGTACAGCGTGCCCTGAACATGAACCAGGTGACACGATTCCATCCATACCTTGTCCATGCTGGCCTGGTTGAGTCTCATGATGGAGGCGTGGGCCAGTCGGTCAAACACCGTCCTGAGGGCCTTCTTGGAGTACAGCTCCTGTGGCTTGAACAGCTCCTCCAAAAACTTTTTATTGAACATGGTGGTGATGATGTCATTCATAACTGGCAGAGTGAGGGCACGGGACACAAGGTTGATGTCAGGTCCCAAGTGGGGACTGGAATAATGTCAGTCTGTAAAGTTAGACTCATCAAGATGACATCTTCAACATAAACATTGGGAGGTCTTTCCAACTTAAAAACATTAGATTTTTTGTTTGTTTCACAAACAACCAAATCTGCTAAAATTGTTATTATTGGCTCTTTCTAATGTAGGCGTGCAAATTGTAAAGAGCCCATGATATAATGGAGTCTTGATAGAACTGGGCCCATATTCAAAAAGTGTCTGAGTAAGAGTACTGATCTAGGATCAGGTCCACTTGTCCATTAATGATAATATAAAGGGCAGAACTGATCCTGGATCAGCACTTATACTCAGATGTATTATGAATTCGAGCCCTGGATTTAACTGTTGATGTTTGTAGATGTGAAGTCGCCCCCTTGTTTATGATTAGTACAACTGGGTGTATTCATTACGGAAACCGTTAAAGAACCAAACAGAAACAAACTGAGCAAACAGAACGAAACGGGGAGGGACCTACCTGAATGTGTCCAATAGAAACTGGGTGGGTGTAATTGGTGGAACGTTCCAACAGGAATCTGTTCCAAAAACTTCGTAAAGTACAAGGTTGCCAACAAACAACGCATACAAACTAGCACGATCAGGTCACCTAGCTAACTAGCTTCCGAAAAACGGAATGAAATAGCCCACTCCCTACCCGGTATCCTATTCTGCCGCTATACAACTTTGTATGCGTTGTTTGTTGGCAACCGTGTTATTTACGAAGTTTTTGTAACATATTCCTGTTGGAACGTTCCACAAATTATACCCACTCATGGAAACTCTGCGTTTTCAGTTAGGAGTAAACGGTTTCTGTTGCATAACGTTTCGCAACAGACGAAATGTTTTGCAACAGAATCGGCGTAATGATTACACCCCTGGCAGAGTCTACCTTTAAAATCAAGAAGTTCCGTGCTCAAAGGAGTCTACCTTTAAGCAAGCAGATATGCAGTCTATAGGCAAGGCTTAACGTCCACCTATTCCCAATTGCTCTAAGAAAGCAACAGCCTTTTAAACCATCAGCAGCATTATCAGCTAGCAAAGTTATTTGATTGGGAGGTAGAAACCGGATCTCTTCTTAATGAAGCCCATGGCTGAAATCTCTACAATCTTGGAGGCAGAGTGAATGAATATCTTAGGGAAAAGATTTCATCCAGATTATTGCATTTGTAGAACACTCTGTTGGTTTCCTCGAAGGCCTCAAAGCAGAGCATGTAGGCCTAGTGATGCATTGCATGAGAAATATCAAAATACCTCTCCTTCTGTCATCCTCTATCCAATCAGCTACAAGTACAATGAAGAATTTGCAGGTTAAAACACAGGCAGGGAGACAAATGAATGTGCTCCAATTTATGGCAACCAGTTTGTGGACATGACAAGGTCAGTGATTCACCTGTAGCTAGTTGAATTCTAGCCTAATGCAACCAGACAGTTTTGCTAGCTAACTATAATGTTACCTTTCTTGGCTTTGTCAGCGGGAATATTCTGAGCTCTTAGGCGTTGATCCAAGATGTATAGCATTTCTCCACCGAGATTAATAAAAAGCAGGGGTAGCGTCCTCGAAGACATATTTGTCGTATTGTGCTGGATAGCTAGCTAGCGAAATGTCCCTTCTGCCTTGTTTAAGCGTATGTAAGCTTCCACTTGGTTGCCAGGTCACAAAGAAAAAGGACCAATCAGGTAGCACGTAGGCTAACGTGCAAATATGTTTTATGTTTTGTGCAAATCAAAAATGGAGACGTATTTGTGAAGGCTCGACCGTTTATGTTCATTTATACCTGTGTTGTGAACGTCCCTGAGACATTGGGACAGCAGTCTGTAATCATCCTGAAAAAGAACCCAAATGCCATTGAAAACAAGAAAAAAACATAACTTTATTGTGGATCTTATGTTCATACATGGTGCTATGAATTCTTTAAGCAGTACTGTTTGAGGGTAGGGGTCAAATTTAAACAATACAAAAGTAAAAATGTACATAGAATAACATTGACAATTTGTATCAACAATATGTGACACAAGGTTAATTTAACTTCCACTTGAAAATGTCTTCAAATGACTGTACAAGTCAAACGTCTCCATTTCTGATGCGAATTTCACGGGCCATCCTGCACGTCTCAAAGAATCCACAGCAACAGGTCATCAATGCATCATTGCATATTGTCCCCTGTAAGAAAATGTGATGTTCAAATATGATGAGAATGAATCCACCAAATATTTGACAGTTCAAGTTCCTCAAACTAGGCAAAATCATGAGGTTAATTTATTTGTCAGTATGTGTACTGATGAAACGCTCCATTCCTGTCTTTCATAATAAAAGGGTGAGACTAGCTCAGACAGGAATGAGTTGCAGTTCTCCCTAGTATGCTATAAAATGACATACTCAATGCATGAATGCATCACTATCTCTAATTTCTTTAGGCTCCTAGGGGTAACATACCTGAATCCCATAGGTCAATCTCATGTGGGTCCTCATGGCTGTCATGCCTCCTGGAACACAGGCCAGGCACACGTTCTCACCGTACTTGTCAGCTGTGTAGCAACTTAATGCTATTGGGCAAATGAAGCCCAAGGCACCTGTATGACAACATTTGACCTTATTGTAAAATCCAGAAAATTGGAAACACTTTTTACTTGAAACACTTGACAACCATTATACCCTATGGTATGGTACGAGGTAGGCCTACTTAGTGATGATACTTAAGGTCTTATTATTTGTCTCAATACTCACAGACTAGGATGTCACTGCAGCAGGAGCACAGACCAGTGCTCCACTTGCCCGTCTGCACATTTGTCCCATAAGAGCCTGCTCCTGGCTGGTGGGTGATGACTGGGTTTGACATGTCAATCAAATGGGGTCAGCTTCAGTCACCTAAAAACTAACCACATCCAACAGTTAGCACAGTGGTTGAAGTTTGATCATTTCCCCAATAAAGTAATAAAACAAAACTAGCAGCATGTTATTCCTTCGGGATAATTGCTTATAGGAAAGTTCAAATAAAGGTGCCATACACTGGTACTCAAGTAATTGATTTGGTACTCAAGTTTATACACAGGTCCATTCATACCCTGAACCACCATCTTACGTCATATACTACAACCCTCTCATGTATTGCAATAGGTTTTAATATAATGACATATGTAAAATGGGATATTGTTGTATTGCCATTTCATTAAACAAAGACTAATAATAACTGTTGTATAACTGTCATGTATCATCAAAAGGACAAGACATGGTGTTCAATCTCTGGGAAACCACTTCAAATACTTTGTATACTCTAGTATAGAAATATACCAAATGTCATACATGTACATCACTTTCAACATTTCCTCAGAAACATTTTAGGTAGTTGTTTATTGATAAGTAGTTACTCTATTGTAGCTTTTTCTACATATGTGAGAACAGAGGAAAGAGCATGTCACTTACCTATCTTGTCTGCAGCTCTGAGCCTCTCCTGATCTGAGTCAATACACTAACAGGAAGTTACTAAAGCTGTGAACAAGCACTGGTTACACACTCCTACAATGTTTCTCAAGACAACTCTCAACAGCAGTGAAAACACCAAATTCACAGTAGGACAGTTAAGCTGTTTAATGACCTCACCATTACACAGTATTATAGGTTTCAAGGTCAATTCACAGGTGACAGATCATGAGTATAACCTTGGTTTAACATAGGTCGGTCGATAAACACCAGATATCTGATGTTCTTTCAGTTCTCGTAAACACGATTACAAGCTATGTTCAGGAAAGTCATCATATGATTAATTTTACACTTCAGTTTCAACCACAGTTCAACCATAGGGCGTAATGTTCTTTTTTCTCATCTTTCATTAGCATTTTAATCAGCATCAAGTAGAAGTGTTTTATCTCTTTCAATTGGGGTAGTTACATATCACCATACAAGTGACTATATGTGATAAAAGTTTTTTAAAAAGAGAGCAAACAAATGGATTATACAATACATTTTATTAAATGATTCATTGTGGGTTTATTTGACACTCTCAGGTCACATATGCAGAGCACATAGACAAAACCACATATCTGCGTCACTGCATTTATTTGATGATGCATCTACTTGCAGAAGGGACAAGAAGAATGAAGACTTGGTGTACTACAGACAATAAGTTATTCATGTTTCTTATTACAGTATAACAATACATGGGAAAATTAATTTGACATGAACTGGTGGCATGGGTGGGTGGAGATTTCGCCTTAGGACAAATGGAATGGTCGAAAAGGAGCAAACCCCGCTCACTGGGCCATGCAAAACTAATTTGTCCATTGAGAGCAAGACTGAATGCATAGAGTAAGACAGACATTGGATACTGTGGCAGTTTATTGGGTTCCTGTAGCTGCTGTCCTGGCTGGTTCTGCCATCGTGGGGGGAGGGGTCTGCTTAATTTTCTTCCTTTGCTCCAGTTTCTGTTTCTGCACCTCTTTGAAGACCTAAGAAAGGACACAGTCAGATAAACCTACAGAAAAACACCCAACAACAATGACAACAACAACCAAATTATAAATGTCTTCATTTGGGGCGGCAAACAGCCTAGTGGTTAGAGCGTTGGACTAGTAACTGAAAGGTTGCAAGATCGAATCCCTGAGCTGACAAGACAAAAACCTGTAATTCTGCCCCTGAACAAGGTAGTTAACCCACTGTTCCTAGGCCGTCATTGAAAATAAGAATTTGTTCTTAACTGACTTGCCTAGTTAAATATAGATCAAATTTAGATTTTTAGATTAAGTCATGCATTAGACTAATGATAGAAGCCATGGTTCAACAGCCTGCATACAGCAGAAATAGTAACAAGAAAATTGCTAGTCTGGTCCCAGATCTGTTTGTGCTGTCTTGCCAACCATACAGTACAAACCACTCTGGAACCAAGCTAGAAAATTGCGCTAAATAAAGTGAATAGAGTTTTGTTGTGTACCTTTATGCACAGGGCCTTCTTGGCCAGCCAGCGTCGGGTGGCATGTCTGTAGTACTCCGGAGGGAAAGTGTAGGTGATGCCCAGCTGCTGGCAGACATGTTCAAAGGCGTCGTAGCGCGTTACCCTGAGGTGCTTGAGCAGCTTCTTCCTGCGGTCAATGGCCATAAGCATCCATCGCTTGTTCGCTTTGTCCTGATACAAAAATGGGGGGCCGAAACACAGAGTCAGAGGTCAAATGGAGAAAAAATAAGCTTAAAAAGAGATAAATAATGTTAAGGCTTGATTCAATCCATAGCACTGAAGAGCAGCACTGTAGGGTGATTGAAATGTAAAGGTAATATCTCATTGAGCTGACCAATGCAGCGTTCACCGTGAATGATGTCTCCGCAAGAATATTGCCTTTAAATGTATATTGTGCTGTAACGCAGCTCTTCATGGCTACAGATTGAATCAAACCCCTAGTCTGGGAACATGTATTTTACATAATAGAGGAGGGTTTTGTTCTAATTAAAAATAGCATAGTGATTTTGAGACATTCAAAACCAAACTAAAAAAAGCGTGGGGGGAGTGAGATACAAAAGTGAGACACAGTATAGTGACAGACTGCCAAACCTTGGCTATAACATTTTAGCTGTGCTAAAAGAGTTATATTTTGCAATATGTCTGCAAAAATGTTTGATTCAATGTTACGTGTATATGTTGTGACAGTTTAAATTCCCAGCATGCAGCAGCACCACCACTACTACTCTGTCAAATGTCATGGTGGGTGTATGTACTACACAGGAAATCCTGTTGACAAACCTCACACCAGATAGGGAGGGGATAGGAAATTACACGTGTGGAAATAATATGCATTCACGTCACTGTTACTATAGGGACTTAAAATTACACAGTCTTGCATTTACCCGTCGCCCATACACACCTTTGTATGTTTGTGCAGGTGCTCCTGGTAGTTTCGGATTTTGGAAGTCAAAATGGCCACTAAAAGGTCAAGAAAGGGGTTAAGGAATGAACAAACAATTGCTGAAATAAGGTGGTTCCTCAGAAGAAAAGCACGGTTGTTCACTAGTCCCAAAACAGGAACCTACCCTTGACTTCCGTAGAGCTGCGGTCAGCTTCATCCCTCTGGACTTTTGCAATCAGCTGCTCCGTTTTCAATTTCAACATCTCGCTCTGGTGACACACAACATGGTGTTTTGATTATGCAGTATCCAGCATAGGTATAGAAAAACGGTTGTATCATAATGTAAACTATAGCAACGAACAGAGGTATACACAAACTGTAGTTACTCTATTGTAGTTATTCTTATGAGCTCAAAGAGAAAGAATAGATTAATAGAATGTAGTAACAAGGTGAAAAGAACATACATGGCTTGCTAGTTCCAGTGTCAGAAGTCTTTTGACAAGGTCATCAGCTCTGTAAACACATAATAACAGATCAGCATTAGGAAGAGATGTACTGTATAGTAGAGGTATAGTACAAAGGCAGAGTAGGCCTATATATTGTACAAATAAAGACAGAATAACTATTTTAAACAACATCATCTCAATGCTGTAATTGTTTGGACATGGGAGAGTTGAACATACATGAGCCATGTCTGCATGACATAAATTAAATGTATTTTAAGTTTGGACAAATTAAATGTACATACGTTTGAGCGAGTGGAACAGCGGCATATTCCATTTTCAGCATTGTCGGAGGAAGATCACTCAACTGACTTGTCATCACTGATGGAAAAAAACTTAGACAGTAAATATCAAACATCCAAGTGGTCTTAGATCAAATAGTTGACCCTGGTCCTCCATACCTGGCTTCTTCTTTCTTACGACACGGGCATAGTTTCTCACAGACTGAATGGTGAAACTCCCAATACCTGGTAAGAATTAAACAAATTATCAAACAATACATAATTACTCTTAGTCCATTGCTTTATGAACCATAGGATGGTGCCAGATTTTTGCCTGCAACTACACTGAGTGCACAAAACATTTTGTGCACTCCACCACCCCAAGAACATCCAGACAACTTGGTACAACTGTGGGAAGCATTGGACTCAACAATGGCCAGCATTCCTGTGGAACGGTTTTCGACACGGTCTATGCACTGACGAATTGAGTCTATTCTGAGGGAAAATGGGTGTTGGGGGGGGGGGGGCAACTAATTATTAGGAAGGTGTTCTTAATGTTTTGTACACTCAGTGTATGTGTCTGCATGAGAAAGCATCTGTAAGCATGTTCAGCAGCAACATGGTTTGCAGTAAGAGTTGGGATATCTTACTGTAGTAGTACTTGTTTTGATGTAAGCCTACATTTTGTGAATTGTAGTGCTGAGATAATCGAAACAAGAGTTGAGTGTCATGTTCTCCATACATGACCAAGAGTGGTGGAGTGAGAAGAGAAAAGCTGCTGCAGACACATTGCAGGGGGCCTGTGGGGAAAATAACTGGTTCCCACATCCTTTTCATAAAAAACACTTACTAGCAGACCGACTGATTAAATGATAGGAAATGTATTAGTCATATGTCTGGGTTAAAATGGCATTACCTTCGCACCAGTCTGGTTATAAAAGTATTCATTTCATTTCAGCTGGTTAGATTGGTAGCTACTAGCTATAGTTATCACTACATTAGTATACAATAAGGATCCATTTTATGTAATCTATTTTTATAATGAAACCATATATAGCTAGCCTAGTTAGTACACAGGATGATAAGGACAATGGGGTAGTGAATTGATGTCCCTATACAAATAGAAAGCCTGTGTCACTGTGTACACAAAGAGAATAACTCGTGTCTATTATGTTTGCTGCTGTTGTGATTAGCTATATGTGCACTAGATATCCTAGCTAATTGCTGCAGTGCCCTCTCCTGGCCTACCCAAGGAATAATTGTACTCACTACATGACTAATAGAAAAACACATTTTTACGAGGTGTTCTGATGATGTTAAGTGGGGTTTCACACAAAATCTACCTATTCAGTATTTTTCAGTAATGGTTAATTGATTCTTGCTCGGCGTGTGCAGCTAGCTAGTTGACATTAGAAAATTAACAGCCGCGCGCATCGACAAGACGTTTCATTGTTGCATTGACTTATACGGCCTCCTTAGCTAACTACCATATCGCAAGCACACATGTCTACTCTGTGAAATTAGGAGTATAAATATATATTTATTTACCTGTCAATGCAGTCTCATTGTTGCTGTGTGAAGGCCCTGTGGTGACAGAGGTGAATGCCCCATGTTTCAATTGGAGAGACGCACAGGTTCCTTTCAGCCTGGATAAAACACCACATTCTCGCAGAACGACAGATGTCGACTTAAAAGCACTTCTTAAAGCCATGATTGATAACATGGCTGATTCAGAGATGATTTGATATATGTCCGGTATTAATGGTCAAAATGTAACGAGTAAACAGCATTCGTCCCTCACATGAGGATCGCCATTTTGATTAGACATAACCAATCAGACGGAGAAGTCAATTCAGGAAATGAGAAGGATGCTTGAATAATCGTACCGGTATGTTCAAAACAGACTCTAGCGTTATTATCCTTGGTATTTACAGTATTTATTTTATTAACGTGAACGAGTTACATTTTTACAGAATCCTTTTTTTATGCAAGAGTGGAAAATAGTAAACTGTATAAGGCCAATACCAATACATTAAAGGTATTGCACACTCATCCTATTTCCCAAGTAACAATAGCCTTTGAATGACCAAAACATCAACCATAATATTTTCATGCTATTAAAATGTTCAGAATTTAAGAAAACATCTCAAACTATCAGGAAGCCGGAAAAAAAAAATAGGTTGAGTGGGCAGGGAGCAGAGCCGGGTTGCTATGTCTGCAGTTTTCAGGTAATTGGGCTACATTGAAAACTGTGCTGCTGGTGAAAATGTATTGGTCGCGGGTTGTAGGTTTTTGGGCTAATTCTATATTGCACTGCGGCCACCAGGGCATCTCTTTACATTTGTGTTTTATTAATTTCACACTGCTACTGCTGACTTTGGAACTGACTTTTCAAAAAAAAAATCCTGTATATGGTATGCTTTCTTACTTACTTACTTTATTGTGTATTTCAATTTGTTTTTCTTTTCTAGTAATACATTGTTATTATTGCATTGTTGGGTTTTGAGTTTGCAAGAAACGCATTTCACTGTACTTGTGCATGTGACATTAAAACTTGAAACTGACAGCTCTTTGAAACACCCTTGTGGTCGTTGCCAAGTAACAAGGTAAACAATGGGCCACATGTCATTGATGACAAGGTAAACAATGGACCACATGTCATTCTGAGCCTAAATAGTTTGTCTCAACCCATTTTCTCTGCAAAATGTTCTCATGGTCAGTGTTGCTGATCATGGATTGTTGGATATCAGACAAACAGCAATACACAATTGCATTTCCATTGTTTTGTAACTAATTACAGAATACAGTTAGTTCAATGATGCACTTCTTCACAATAATTATTAAAGCCTGAGTCTGCATAGAACAGGGATCAACTATATTCAGCCACAGGCCAATTTGTTTCTTGAGCGGATGGTTGGGGGGGCTGGAACATAATTACAAATCATTTGTTGACAAAAAATGGACAGCCCAAACAGATATATTTGACTAAAACATAATCATTTCAAACCTTACTAAAATTTTTATACGATTACATGTCTCTATTATGCATGGTCTGTGGCATTACTTTGGTTTTAGAAGTGGGGAGAACATAACATGGCAGGGGTCTGGGGGAGGGAAAGTTTTTGGTGCATAAAGCTAATTTCCTGCATTTCTACACAATCCAATATGGCGTCTCTCTTTAGAACAAAAAGTAAGAAAAAATGTCCAGTCATCAAGCTAGGTAAGAGATCATTATTAAATATGTTTAACCCTTTGACACATACCAACAAACGGGTGTAATCATGCTATAGTGGTCCTTACAGCTCTACGCTCAAACCAGTGTGATTAGATTGCTTATTTAGAATGTCCAGTTTCGATTGACACAACAGTGAGCATTTGAGCTGGCCACACTGTTTTTTCACGTAAACATTTTGCACAAACACAGTCCTTACAAAGTTATGTCCTGAATATGACCAGTTCATTTTGGGATGCAATGTTCAGACTTTCACAGAAGTAGCAAAAGCATAACACAATCATCCAAACCGGAAAATGTAGGCTACATTAGTCCTAGCGCTAACTAAGGAAAGATTGATGTAACACAAGCGGTCATATTTAGCTAACTCTCAGCTGACGAAAGCACAATATGAATTATCTAATGGCAATTATTTACAATTCATCACATTACGGGTGAGCTCACCATTGATAAAAATAATTGAATAAAACACTTTCTAAAAATTGTAAGTAATCCGAAGATGGGTAGTTTGTGCACGCCACCATGTTTTTTTTTTCCGAGTCAACCTAAGATAATAAGAGGAGACAAGATAAGTTTGGTCTGTTTGCCTTGTGCATGTTGAAGGGGGTGTGTCCTCTACAATCATTCACTTCCCTTCATTCACTTAGTTTACTCAAAAGATGAGTGAACCATTCCTCCACTTAATTATAACATATTTGGTCTGACAGACATTGACTGTGATAGGGCTGCGTCTTTCGAATCCGGTATCAGGAAGAATAAAAGTCAGAATCTGTCGTTAATTATCTTGAATTAAATTCAAGCAATAAATGGTAAATGCAATTTTCGTATATATGGGTTCACTGTCCCACCTCTCAGGGCAAACAGAGAACTGACAGGATGTACGTAAACAGCTGCTCTTATACTGTGATAGACATAGTTCCAACCCGTCTGTTGGCCTATCACAGTAGAGGCTGTGCATGGTTTAGACTTGCTCAGCCTATCGCAGGTGCTCAGACTAGTCCTAGTCTCTTGGCGCTTCTTGGAGTTCACCCTCTGTCGATGTGTAGATTCTCACTGTTCTGGTATCACACCCTAGTTACTGCAACTACTCAGGTCCCGTTATCTGTTATTGTGTTATTCAGTATTTTTCCATTTCAATCAAACCTCATGATGAGCCTCCACTCCCTGTACCTGATTAACCACAACTTTGTAACATGCAGCAAATCACACCATGTGCTCAATATTGTCACACACACACACACAGGCAAGCAGATGTAGCAAGCAGTTGTTTAATCTCATGATGATGCTCAAGTGCACAAATGCAGATACCTCACACAGCCAACATCAGATATGTAATCATATATATGATAATGGCTATAATGTAAAACACAGAATCCCACAACTGTCATGTCTAATCCTGCTTCCTCCCTCCGGCACTTGATGTCACCGGTCTACTGACCACTGGTCCTGGCAACTATTTTTACGCACACCTGGTCATAATTTCATCTGTGATTACTCCCCCTTTATATAGCCCTCAGTTGACATCAGTCATGAAGTAGTATTGTTTTCTTTCACGTTCTGTATGCTTCTCATTTTTGTTTATTGGTATCGTTTCTTTACCTTCTGCACCTGACTCCCAGCGTATGTTACATTTGCGTGACACCCAGAATGCATTGTATAATGTCAACAAACATGGTGCCACTGGCAAATAGCTTAGCATTAGCTCATCATAGTCAATACAACCTTCAAAAAAGTATTTTACACACACCATAGGTGTCCATTACAATCTTTGCAATAATCGGAATGCATTATTTGTCACCAGTACTTGAAATCGTGAATTAAACTGTAAATACATTAGGCTCCATACATATGCAGTTGAAGTCGGAAGTTTACATACACCTCAGCCAAATACATTTAAAATCATTTTTCCCCTCACAATTCCTGACATGTATTCCTAGTAAAAATCCCCTGTCTTAGGTCAGTTAGGATCACCACTTAATTTTAAGAATGTGAAATGTCAGAATAATAGTAGAGACTGATTTATTTCAGCTTTTATTTCTATTATCACATTCCCAGTTGGTCAGAAGTTGACAAACAAATTAGTATTTGGTAGCATTGCCTTTAAAATTGTTTATCTTGGGTCAAATGTTTCGTGTAGCCTTCCACAAGCTTCCCACAATAAGTTGGGTGAATTTTGGCCCATTCCTCCTGACAGAACTGGTGTAACTGAGTCAGGTTTGTAGGCCTCCTTGCTCACACACGCCACCAATACGCCAGACCCCCACCCGTCTAGTCAATAACTCAACTCTCTCTCCCAACACAATTTCCTTCCCAGTTCACTCAAAAAAAAGAAAAGATTTGGAAACAAAAACAAATTTAAAAAACACATACCTCAAATATACATTCAAAAACATTATCAGCAAATCCTCCATATAATTAATCTCATAGGACTGATCCTGCTTAGACATGATGAGGATAGTGTTGTGTACTGACTGCACTAGAGGGCTGCATCCCGCGGTAACTGCGGCCCCAACAGATCATTGCGGCGCGGGCAGCATTTTTCATGCTGCAGACAGGAGCGGGAGGTCAGACAGACGACTTTGGGATTAAAATATTGTCTACTTTGTATGCGTTAGCCTACCTACTGTATTAAAAGGACACATTTTTGCATTTTTCACACACTTAGAATTTGCTGCTTCAACTTCCGTAGCCTACCTCTCCAAGTTGGGAATGAGAGATCAAGTATGCCTAGTATCAAATCAAATCAAATCAAATCAAATTTATTTATATAGCCCTTCGTACATCAGCTGATATCTCAAAGTGCTGTACAGAAACCCAGCCTAAAACCCCAAACAGCAAGCAATGCAGGTGTAGAAGCACGGTGGCTAGGAAAAACTCCCTAGAAAGGCCAATACCTAGGAAGAAACCTAGAGAGGAACCAGGCTATGTGGGGTGGCCAGTCCTCTTCTGGCTGTGCCGGGTGGAGATTATAACAGAACATGGTCAAGATGTTCAATGTTCATAAATGACCAGCATGGTCGAATAATAATAAGGCAGAACAGTTGAAACTAGAGCAGCAGCACAGTCAGGTGGAAGTTGAAACTGGAGCAGCAGCATGGCCAGGTAGACTGGGGACAGCAAGGAGTCATCATGTCAGGTAGTCCTGGGGCATGGTCCTAGGGCTCAGGTCCTCCGAGAGAGAGAAAGAAAGAGAGAAGGAGAGAATTAGAGAACGCACACTTAGATTCACACAGGACACCGAATAGGACAGGAGAAGTACTCCAGATATAACAAACTGACCCCAGCCCCCCGACACATAAACTACTGCAGCATAAATACTGGAGGCTGAGACAGGAGGGGTCAGGAGACACTGTGGCCCCATCCGAGGACACCCCCGGACAGGGCCAAACAGGAAGGATATAACCCCACCCACTTTGCCAAAGCACAGCCCCCACACCACTAGAGGGATATCTTCAACCACCAACTTACCATCCAGCTGAGTATAGCCCACAAAGATCTCCGCCACGGCACAACCCAAGGGGGGGGGGGCGCCAACCCAGACAGGATGACCACAACAGTGAATCAACCCACTCAGGTGACGCACCCCCTCCAGGGACGGCATGAGAGAGCCCCAGCAAGCCAGTGACTCAGCCCCTGTAATAGGGTTAGAGGCAGAGAATCCCAGTGGAAAGAGGGGAACCGGCCAGGCAGAGACAGCAAGGGCGGTTCGTTGCTCCAGAGCCTTTCCGTTCACCTTCCCACTCCTGGGCCAGACTACACTCAATCATATGACCCACTGAAGAGATGAGTCTTCAGTAAAGACTTAAAGGTTGAGACCGAGTTTGCGTCTCTGACATGGGTAGGCAGACCGTTCCATAAAAATGGAGCTCTATAGGAGAAAGCCCTGCCTCCAGCTGTTTGCTTAGAAATTCTAGGGACAATTAGGAGGCCTGCGTCTTGTGACCGTAGCGTACGTATAGGTATGTACGGCAGGACCAAATCAGAGAGATAGGTAGGAGCAAGCCCATGTAATGCTTTGTAGGTTAGCAGTAAAACCTTGAAATCAGCCCTTGCTTTGACAGGAAGCCAGTGTAGAGAGGCTAGCACTGGAGTAATATGATCAAATTTTTTGGTTCTAGTCAGGATTCTAGCAGCCGTATTTAGCACTAACTGAAGTTTATTTAGTGCTTTATCCGGGTAGCCGGAAAATAGAGCATTGCAGTAGTCTAACCTAGAAGTGACAAAAGCATGGATTAATTTTTCTGCATCATTTTTGGACAGAAAGTTTCTGATTTTTGCAATGTTACGTAGATGGAAAAAAGCTGTCCTCGAAATGGTCTTGATATGTTCTTCAAAAGAGAGATCAGGGTCCAGAGTAACGCCGAGGTCCTTCACAGTTTTATTTGAGACGACTGTACAACCATTAAGATTAATTGTCAGATTCAACAGAAGATCTCTTTGTTTCTTGGGACCTAGAACAAGCATCTCTGTTTTGTCCGAGTTTAATAGTAGAAAGTTTGCAGCCATCCACTTCCTTATGTCTGAAACACATGCTTCTAGCGAGGGCAATTTTGGGGCTTCACCATGTTTCATTGAAATGTACAGCTGTGTGTCATCCGCATAGCAGTGAAAGTTTACATTATGTTTTCGAATAACATCCCCAAGAGGTAAAATATATAGTGAAAACAATAGTGGTCCTAAAACGGAACCTTGAGGAACACCGAAATTTACAGTTGATTTGTCAGAGGACAAACCATTCACAGAGACAAACTGATATCTTTCCGACAGATAAGATCTAAACCAGGCCAGAACATGTCCGTGTAGACCAATTTGGGTTTCCAATCTCTCCAAAAGAATGTGGTGATCGATGGTATCAAAAGCAGCACTAAGGTCTAGGAGCACGAGGACAGATGCAGAGCCTCGGTCCGATGCCATTAAAATGTCATTTACCACCTTCACAAGTGCCGTCTCAGTGCTATGATGGGGTCTAAAACCAGACTGAAGCATTTCGTATACATTGTTTGTCTTCAGGAAGGCAGTGAGTTGCTGCGCAACAGCCTTCTCTAAAATTTTTGAGAGGAATGGAAGATTCGATATAGGCCGATAGTTTTTTATATTTTCTGGGTCAAGGTTTGGAGGCTTTATTACTGCCACTTTTAGTGAGTTTGGTACACATCCAGTGGATAGAGAGCCGTTTATTATGTTCAACATAGGAGGGCCAAGCACAGGAAGCAGTATGTGCGGTCTGATTGAATAGAGTAGGCTGCCTACATGGGCGGAGAATCACGTTGCACTTAACTTGAATATGAAATTAACTTAAATATGATTAGACTAGTTTACTACAGTGTCTGTAAATAAATATTGATAATGGAATGAAGTGGAGGGCGATCAACCAACGTGAGCCGAAGAAAAATATACAGTTGAAGTTGAAAGTTTACATACACTTAGGTTGGAGTCATTAAAACTCATTTTTCAACCACTCCACACATTTCTTGTTAACAAACTATAGTTTTGGCAAGTTGGTTAGGTCATATACTTTGTGCATGACACAAGTAATTGTTCCAACGATTGTTTACAGACTCACTTACAATTCACTGTATCACAATTCCAGTGGGTCAGTGTAAATACACCAAGTAAACTGTGCCTTTAAACAGCTTGGAAAATTTCAGAAAATGATGTCATGGCTTTAGAAGCTTCTGATAGGCTAATTGACATCATTTGAGTCAATTGGAGGTGTACCTGTGGATGTATTTCAATGCCTACCTTCAAACTCAGTGCCTCTTTGCTTGACATCATGGGAAAATCAAAAGAAACCAGCCAAGGCCTCAGAAGACAAATTGTAGACCTCCACAAGTCTGGTTCATCCTTGGGAGCCATTTCCAATGCCTGAAGGTACCACGTTCATCTGTACAAACAATAGTACGCAAGTATAAACACCATGGGATGACGCAGCCGTCATACCGCTCAGGAAGGAGACACCTTCTGTCTCCTAGAAGATTAACGTACATTGGTGCAAAAAGTGTAAATCAATCCCAGAACAACAGCAAAGGACCTTGTGAAGATGCTGGAGGAAACCGGTACAAAAGTATCTATATCCATAGTAAAACAAGTCCTATATCGACATAACCTGAAAGGCCGCTCAGCAAGGAAGAAGCCACTGCTCCCAAACCACCACAAAAAAGCCAGACTACGGTTTGCAACTGCACAAGGGAACAAATATTGTACGTTTTGGAGAAATGTCCTCTGGTCTGATGAAAAAAAATAGAACTGTTTGGCCATAAAGACCATCGTTATGTTTGGAGGAAAAAGGGGTGGCTCAGGGGTGGCAGCATCATGTTGTGGGGATGCTTTGCTGCAGGAGGGACTGGTGCGCTTCACAAAATACATGGCATCATGAGGATGGAAAATAATGTGGGTATATTGAAGCAACATCTCAAGACTTCAGTCAGGAAGTTAAAGCTTGGTTGCAAATGGGTCTTCCAAATGGACAATGACCCCAAGCATACTTCCAAAGTTGTGGCAAAACTGAAAAAGTGTGTGCGAGCAAGGAGGCCTACAAACCTGACTCAGTTACACCAGCTCTGTCAGGAGGAATTTATTAAAATGTATTTACCCAACTTATTGTGGGAAGCTTGTGGAAGGCTACCTAAAACACTTGACCCAAGTTAAACAAGTTAAAGGCAATGCTTCCAAATGCTAATTCAGTGTATGTAAACTTCTGACCCATTGGGAATGTGATGAAAGAAATAAAAGCTGAGATAAATAATTCTTTCTAAGTCATCGGAATTTCAAAATTCCTATATGTGTACATTAATTAAATCACTCAGTCTATTTGTAAGAATTTGTAAGATTCTTATTTGCATAAAATAGACAGAGACCAGTCTTATCAAAATTAGATAATAGTATTTATTCTCGGAGCTCGCTGCCATGGAACCACAAACAGTTTATATACAAAATATGACGTCATTGGTTATAGAATGAATCTCCTCCTCTCGACCAAGACAAAACAGGTTCAAAAGTTTATTCCAACCTCCTAGCTCACTCCAGACACATACTATATCAAGATTTAACTTCTGAAGTCTCACCTTCATCCATCACTATTTAGAAGACAGTTCCAGATAATGGAAAACCTAGGGAGGCTCTCACTGCCTTATCTAAACATCCCAGAGCTAAGTTGAGTCGGTTCAACCATAGGTTAACGATCCTTTTTGCTTACTTAAAAACCCACAACACATACCTCTCCAACTAAGTTGGAATGGTGTTTATTACATTTGAATTACTCCTTGTTCATGCTACATAATCCCTTCCTTATGAATTAACATTATAAATCAGATATAATAAAACAGGGTAGAGTTTAATTAGTTATAGTTATATTTAAATGTAGATATTGTTTAGTCATTATTCATAAAATTCCTAACACTCTATTATTCTGACATTTCACATTCTTAAAATAATGTGGTGATCCTAACTGACCTAAGATAGGGAATTCTTACTAGGAATAAAATGTCAGGAATTGTGAAACACTGAATACTTTAAGTATTTAAATACTTTAAATGTATTTGGCAAAGATGTATGTAAACTTCAGACTTCAACTGTATTTAAAAAAATCATAATTGAAAAGGGCGCAAGGTGCATATAGGATAGGCTACTATGGGGAGCTAGCGTTGCGTCTTTTCATTGTCAATACGTATTTATTACTCATTTGTCTTTGCCTGCAAATTGTCCCTCTAAAAGATAGGCAATATCCAATAGACCTATGCAAAACATAGCAAGTGTCGCTGTGTCATTCTTGCTGCTTTCAGTTCAGTAGCCATACCTGCGAGATCAGGTGTGCGTGTGGTCTCAATTACTGAGAATAGGCTATAGCCTATGCATGGGCAGAGAAGCACGGAGCAGTTATCCTTCCAAGGAAATGTTCCTCCTAAATAGGCCTTTGATTTGGCTATAGTTTACTGCATTGCCTAGAAATTGGCCTAAATATTGATTGCCCATATTTCTTCATCTGAAAATCTTCCAATCTCCTAAAAGGTAGGCTACAAAAATAGCTCAAGAGAAAGTGAAAGTAGTAATACAATGTACAGTGGCTTGCGAAAGCCTTCACCCCCCTTGGCATTTTTCTTATTTTGTTGACTTACAACCTGATATTAAAATCTATTTTGGGGGGGCTTGTATCAGTTGATTTACACAACATGCCTACAGTGGTTCCTCCTTTAAAAGTTGCGAGTACCGCGGGACTTAAAGGTACCCAGCGTTACGGCTTCATCGCTCCAGACCACCACATGGGGGAGTTAGAGCACTCATTATGCATTTGGGTCCCAAGTTTTTTATATGACCAATCATATCGAGTTGTTCCAATGACAAATTTTGATGCGAGCCACCCTTGCGACATTCAAAGATGGCTGACAAAACATTACGGCGGAACTAAATGTAAGTTGTCATAATGATTCAAGCAAAAAAAAAAAAAAGTACAATTGAGAGGAATATGTTAGTTAATATAGAGACAAACGTTTGTGCATAGTTTTTTGTTAAAGTTAATTTACAAAAATCACTATTTAGCAAGTGCTGACTAGCTAACATTAGCCAGCTAGCTAGTGTTAAGATAATGAATTTGTAATTCGGGTTGTTTAATGTTTTAAGGACTCCTGAGAAAACCAACGAAACAGGCAGTTGTCTTGTGAAACAGGATGTAAAAATCTAGCTAGCTAAAGCATTTACTGTAAATTGAATGTACAATTGTGTAAGCTTGCCTTGCAATGCTGCTGAAGTAACTACTTATTGTGGAGGATAAAAATAACTGTATGCCTATGGATGTGTAGCTAGCTATAGCTACCCTAAAACGTTTGGTATGAATATTAGTTCGGAACCTATGAACCTCAGCTATCATAGCTGTATCAACTTCAAGTCTGAATGGCATTATGAAGCAAATGGATAGAGTAGAATATAATAACTTTGTGCCAAGGATGCAAGTACTGTAGTTATTACCACACATGACATTCCCACATTGTAGCCTGTACATTGAATATATTCACTGATCATGTACTCTTCCTTGGCAAATAAAGTTGCGGTTCAGGTATGAATCTGAGACATTCTTTGTCATATCAAACTGCATTATTTGAATGATGCTGTGTCTGCATGTATGTGTTTACCACTCCTGCTCCTGGAACATCAATGATTACACATTGTAATGATGCAATAGACGAGAAACATAATTGATTTGTAATTCATATATACAGAAAAAACTATGCATATATAACTCCCTTCATCTGCATTAATCTGAGGACACAGGATAGTATTTCAATGAGATACTTAATTTCAACCCGTGGAGAACGTAAAACACTATTGAAAGAAGTTCATTATCCAGGTTTCATAAATATATTTATAATATTACAATTATTATAATGTAAGTTCCAACTGTATGGTGTGCATTATAAAACGAGGAAGTCAGACAAGGTGGGGAGAGAGGTGTAGAAGACAAAGGGAAAGAGGTAAGAACAGCAGCAGACAACATACGATTCATGAATTAGTGCTACCCTAATATTCTCAGTTCATCACAATTGTGGTGTCTCCTAACCAGCCTTGGGCCCCCAGAAGGCGAGGAAGAGTTGATGAGGTGGCGATGACGGGTCTGGCTTCCTCTCACATCAAAACATACCTGACGAGTGACAGATGATAGAGAGAGAGCATGATTAAGCCAGTTTTTTTTTTATTCTAACATAGTCAGTCATCTTAAAATCAGGAGGTGAAATGCAAAACTGACCTTGAATCATTAACTCTGGGACTACTACAACTTGGTCTGTATTTCAATGTAAAGCATCTCTTTATTAATACTTCCTGTTGACCTGACCAAGTGACATCTCACCTATGATCATGCTGTGCCCTCTGTTTCAGCCATTTCAGATGCTGGAGGGGTTCACCAAAACAGCTGATATAACCTAGAGGATTTAGGGAGAAGGGGGAGAGGGATGAAGTGAAGAAGAGACTCTTAGTGTGTGTGGTCTCCACACTAAGTGGCTACAGAGTACTTTATGCTGAAAAACAGACACATTAGGACAAACAATAGAAGATAATGTCAATACAAGACAATACGCAGACACCTATCGGAGTGTACCTTAAACATTTAAATACAGAGGGCTATGTGTCTCACCACTTGGTTATTACAAGGCTAAACCCCAGGGAAATCATGACTTGGCAGCAACAGATAAACACACATTTTCAATGGACTATGTGGTGTAAATCTGAAAATTAGTAGCTGACATCTTTAAGGGTTTTTTAATTCATGCATGCGAGACAGGTTCCATGTACAAGAAGACAGGCAGATTTGGAGAAAAAGAACACAGAACAGTTTAATTACCTCTGGTTATGGAGACTTTTGCCAGCAATAAAGCTTTCACAGCCTGTTCTGCAGACAGTGAACATCTGGCAATATCTACATTTGACCCCTTGATCAGCTCGCTCTCTGAAAGACCGTTCAATTTAAAGCAGCAGATGTCATTTTTAGGATACGTCAATAAAGCCCGGTGCTGCTTACCTGAGATGCCATCTTCGTAGTTGTCCGCTTTGACTTCCTTTGTGTCGAAAAAAAAAAAAAGTTCAGAATAATTATTTTTGATTGAAAATAAAAAAGGTTTTGCTCTCGACAATACAAATGTACCTCAATATCATATAACAATTGAACTGTTAATAACCATACCTTCATACAAACGTGCTACTGTATGCAGAATTCTTGATGCACACCTGAAGATGCTGCCATATCCTGCCAGCACACCCACAAGCGAGCCACTCAGGAGCAGAATGATGACACATGAAAGAGGGAAAGGAATGAGATGGGAACAGCAACTTGTTGCAAGTTGGGGAGGGTTAATAGCTGAATAGACTAAACTATTCTTTAATAAAGGTTGAATAATCAGCTGACCACACCACTCATTTCGCGTGCCCGAGAGTTGCAAAATAAATGTAGAAATCTACATTATTCAATTAGTGCACCCACACTGCTCTCAAGTGTCTACATTGCCATGGGCTAAAATAGAACTCCATTCTATTTCTGACACAGATCGATGCTGCAAGTCCTGCCTCTCCAATCTCCTCATTGGTTATACCCATGAGGGTGATGGAAAGACGAACTGTGTTGCCGGTCGGTGTAGTAATACTATGAAAGTTTAGATGCCAATCAACATAAGTTGAAAGATGAAAAAGCCTGGCAGGAGGAGAGAACCAGAAACGATTCGGTTGACTGTTTTATGTGTGGATTAAATTGTCGGACTAGAGGACCTTGTGCATTTCAGGTAAAATAACAACTCAATGTTTATATCCCAGGACAAATTAGCTAGCTAAATAGGACAAATTAGCTAGCAAGTGCAAGCTAACTTGCCATAAATGTTTAATGCTTTTAGACCTGTTCCAAAATGAATGCAATTGGTTCAGAGTTTGTTTTGATATTTTAACCTGGTGTCGTGATTGGTGTAGGGGGACAAAATACATTTGCGCACGATGGCGCACGCAGCAGATGGGAAATGTAAAATATATCACTAGCCACTTTAAACAATGCTACCTAATATAATGTTTACATACCCTACATTATTCATCTCATATGTATACATATATACTGTACTCTATATCTACTGCATCTTTATGTAATAAATGTATCACTAGCCACTTTAACTATGCCAATTTGTTTACATACTCATCTCATATGTATATACTGCACTCAATACCATCTACTGTATCTTGCCTATGCCGCTCTGTACCATCACTCATTCATATATCTTTATGTACATATTCTTTATCCCTTTACACTTGTGTATAAGGTAGTTTTGGAATTGTTAGCTAGATTACTCGTTGGTTATTACTGCATTGTCAGAACTAGAAGCACAAGCATTTTGCTACACTCGCATTAACATCTGCTAACCATGTGTATGTGACAAATAACATTTGATTTATATGTTTGGGGAGTCTCCCACATGCATTTCGGTGAACACCAAACATGTTTCCTTATTTTACCAGCTCTGTGGTGTGTATGGCTTAAAGTGGTCCTATGGACATACAGTATCACAAGTGAGTACACCCCTCACATTTTTGTAAATATTTGAGTATATCTTTTCATGTGACAACACTGAAGAAATGACACTTTGCTACAATGTAAAGTAGTGAGTGTACAGCTTGTATAACAGTGTACATTTTTTGTCCCCTCAAAATAACACAGGCATTCATGTCTGAACCGCTGGCAACAAAAATGAGTACACCCCTAAGTTAAAATGTCAAAATTGGGCCCAATTCGCCATTTTCCTTACCTGGTGTCATGTGACTCATTAGTGGTACAAGATCTCAGGTGTGAATGGGGAGCAGGTGTGCTAAGTTTGGTGTCACTCCCTCACTGATTGGTCACTGGAATTTCAACATGGCAAAGAAGTCTGAGGATCTGAAAAGAAAATGTGTTGCTCTACATAAAGATGGCCTGGGCTATAAGAAAATTGCCAAGACCCTGAAACTGAGCTGCAGCACAGTGGCCAAGAAGATACAGCGGTTTAACTGGACAGGTTCCACTCAGAACAGGCCTCGCCATGGTCGACCAAAGAAGTTGAGTGCACGTGCTCAGCGTCATATCCAGAGGTTGTCTTTGGGAAATAGACGTATGAGTGCGATCAGCATTGCTGCAGAGGTTGAAGGGGTGAGGGGGTCAGCCTGTCAGTGCTCAGACCATACTCTGTACACTGCATCAAATTGGTTTGCATGGCTGTCGTCCCAGAAGGAAGCCTCTTCTAAAGATGATGCACAAGAAAGCCCACAAACAGTTTGCTGGCGACAAGCAGACTAAGGACATGGATTACTGGAACAATGTCCTGTGGTCTGAGGAGACCAAGATAAACTTATTTGGTTCAGATGGTGTCAAGCGTGTGTGGCGGCAACCAGGTGAGGAGTACAAAGACAAGTGTGTCTTGCCTACAGTCAAGCACGGTGGTGGGAGTGTCATGGTCTGGGGCTGCATGAGTGCTGCCGGCACTGGGGAGCTACAGTTCATTGAGGGAACCATGAATGCCAACATGTACTGTGACATACTGAAGCAGAGCATGATCCCCTCCCTTTGGAGACTGGGCCGCAGGGCAGTATTCCAACATGATAACGACCCCAAACACACTTCCAAGATGACCACTGCCTTGCTAAAGAAGCTGAGGGTAAAGGTGATGGACTGGCCAAGCATGTCTCCGGACCTAAACCCTATTGAGCATCTGTGGGGCATCCTCAAATGGAAGGTGGAGGAGTGCAAGGTCTCTAACATCCACCACCTTCGTGATGTCATCATAGAGTAGTGGAAGAGGACTCCAGTGGCAACCTGTGAAGCTCTGGTGAACTCCATGCCCAAGAGGGTTAACGCAGTGCTGGAAAATGATGGTGGCCACAAAATATTGACACTTTGGGCCCAATTTGGACATTTTCACTTAGGGGTGTACTAAGTGGAGTTATTGAGGGGACAGCAAATTTACACTTATACAAGCTGGACACACACTACATTGTAGTAAAGTGTCAGTTCTTCAATGTTGTCACATGAAAAGACACTCATATTTACAAACATGGGGGAGGGGTCTACTCACTTTTGTGATAAACTGTATACTCAAATATCTGCGGTGGAGATTTGCAGCTCCTTCAAGGTTATCTTTGGTCTCTTTGTTGCCTCTCTGATTAATGCCCTCCTTGCCTTGTCTGACTTTTGGTGGGCAACCCTCTCTTGGCAGGTTTGTTGTGGTGCCATGTTCTTTAAATGTTTTAATGGTGCTCCTTGGGATGTTCAAACTTTGATATTCTTTTATAACCCAACCCTGATCTGTACTTCTACACAACTTTGTCCCTGACCTGGTTGGTGAGCTCCTTGGTCTTCATGGTGCCTCTTGCTTTGTGGTGTTGCAGACTCTGGGGCATTTCAAAACAGGTGTATATATACTGAGATCATGTGACACTTAGATTGCACACATGTGTACTTTATTGAACTAATTATGTGACTTCTGAAGGTAATTGGTTGCACCAGATCTTAATTAGGGGCCTCCTAGCGAAGGGTGTGAATACATATGCATGCACACCTTTTCCGTTTTATTGAATTTTTGGAAGCAAGTTTATTTTAAATTTTTTTCACTTCACCAATTTAGACTATTTTGTGTATGTCCATTACACGAAATCCAAATAAAAATTCATTAAAATTCCAGTTTATAATGCAACAAAATAGGAAAAAAGCCAAAGGGGATGAATACTTTTGCAAGGCACTGTAAGGGCCATGTGAGAACTTCTGGTAATTGAACCTATTTCTTAATTTTTGCTCATTTGATATTGCCTGTAGGGCGCAAAATTGCCGGGACCATGGCTGGGTTTGTGAAAGGTTCTTATCCTGTTAGTGATCCTTCGCGCGCCAGTCCCTTTAGCGGGATCGATTTGACAACATCCAGTGAAATTGCAGAGCACCAAATTCAAACTACAGAAATATCAATATTCATGACTCACGACAATATAAGTGTAATACATCAAAATAAAGCTTAAGCTGTTTGGGATAGGGGCAGCATTTTCACGTATGGATGAAAAGTGTGCCCAGAGTAAACTGCCTGCTACTCAGTACCAGTTACTAATATATGCATATTAGTAGTATATTTGGATAGAAAACACTCGGAAGATTCTAAAATGATGTCTGTGAGTATAACAGAACTCATATGGCAGGCGAAAACCTGAGAAAAATCCAACCAGGAAATGGGAAATCTGAGGTTTGTAGTTTTTCAACTCTTGGCCTATCGAATACAGTGTCTATGGGGTCAAATTGCACTTCCTAAGGCTTCCACTAGATGTCAACAGTCTTTAGAACCTTGTTTGATGCTTCTACTGTGAAGGAGGGGGGAATGGGAGCTGAATGAGTCAGTGGTCTGGCAGAGTGCCATGAGCTCGTGACGCACATACACGTGAGAGTTCTCCGGTTTGAAAATTATTGAACATTATTGAAGATTTATGTTAAAAACATCCTAAAGATTGATTCAATACTTCGTCTGACATGTTTCTACGGACTGTAACGGAACTTTTTGACTTTGTCTGCTCGTGTGTCATGAATTTGGATTATTGGGCTGAACGCTCTAACAAAAATGAGGTATTTGGACATAAAGAGGTACTTTATCGAACAAATCAAACATTTATTGTGGAACTGGGATTCCTGGGAGTGCATTCTGATGAAGATCAAAGATAAGTGAATATTTATAATGCTATTTCTGACTTCTGTTGTCTCCAACATGGCAGATATCTGTATTGCTTGATTTGTTATCTGAGCGCCGTACCCAGATTATTGCATGGTTTGCTTTTTCCGTTAAGTTTTTTAAAAATCTGACACAGTGGTTGCATTAAGAGAAGTATATCTTTAATTCTGTGAATAACAGTTGTATCTTTTATCAATGTTTATTATGAGTATTTCTGTAAATTGATGTGGCTCTCTGCAAAATCACCAGATGTTTTGGAAGAAAAACATTACTGAACGTAACGCGCCAATGTAAACTGAGATTCTTGGATATAAATACGCACTTTATCGAGTAAAGCCTTTTTGAAATCAGACACGATGGGTAGATTAACAAGAAGTGTCTTTCATTTGCTGTATTGCACTTGTTAATGTATGAAAGTTACATATTTCAAAAAAATATTTTTGAATTTCGCACACTGCCTTTTCAGCGGAATGTTGTCGAGGGGTAGCCATAAGAAGTTAACTTCTTGTTAATCCAGCCGCAGTGTCAGATTTCAAAAAGGCTTTACGGCGAAAGCAGACCATGCGATTATCTGAGGACAGCGCCCCGCATACAAACACATGAAAATAAATTTTCAACCAGCCAGGAGGCGACACAGAAGTCAGAAATAACGATATAATAAATGCCTTACCTTTGAAGATCTTCTTCTGTTGGCACTTCAAAATGTCCCAGAAACATCATTTGTTTGATAATGCCCTTCTTTATATCCCCAAAATGTAAATTTATTTGGCGCGTTTGATTCAGAAATACATCGGTTCCAACTCGCCCAATATGACTACAAATGATCTAATAAGTTACCTGTAAACCTGGTCCAAACATCTCAAACAACATTCCAAATCCAACCTAAGGTATCCTAAAATGTAAATAATCGATCAAATTTAAAACAGAATATACTGCATTATAAAGTATTATAAATTACAATATGTTCAGAGTTGTATGTATTGATCAGACATTTATTTTATAATTAATGTCAGACCAGAAGAGACAAAATATTGATCAACATGAACACACATGAACTTTATTAATTGCTATTTTTCAGTGCACTTTTTTGTAGCACTAACATTCACAAACTGGATAATCATGTTGTCCCTGTCTTGAAAACATCATTGGTGTTGAACATGTATCTGCCATTCTGTGACATACATCTCACAATACTTGCATACATTTCAAAATCTCAATACCACTGATTAGGTTTGACTTCGAACATCATTCATTGCCAAAGCCCTAAGCAAGGGAAAGTCATCCCAAAGAATGCATAACTCTCCCCTTTCTGGGCCGTCATTCAGGCATTCTCTAAAGGAAACTTGCTCCCCAGATGTCCCATGGACGGGAACATTCTGGTACTCCTTTGGGCTAGAGGGCTCCTCGAGGTCCTCCTCCAGGAGTGGCTGTGTGGACTCTGAGCGCAGGTAGGCATGGGATTGGCTTGGTGGCTGAATTGAGTACGGGCTATCAAAGACCACAGTGGCATACGGAACAGAGTGTTGGTGTGACCCTATGTAGCTAGGGCTGAGGGCATGGGGGGAGCCACATATGGACTCGCCCAGGTCACTGGTGTCACTGCAGCGGCACCAGGGGTCATCGGTGATCTCGCCACCCCTCTTCTCGAGACCCTTCTTGGGCAGGTCCAGGAGGCTGAGATTTGAGAGATAGACCAGGCTGGATTCCTGCATGTCCTCAACAGGGGGAGTATCCTTTAAAAATAAAAATAAACATGTATCGCCTTTGTCAAACCACAGAAACATTAAATAGAATAGAATAAATGCATAAATGCCTAAAAGATTAGTAACCCTTGTGTTTAGGGATTATCAATACACACTGAATACATGGTTTGTCATGATAATCCTAATACTGCACCTGCATTGAATCCAATGTGTTCCACCTCTTGATGCTGCTGTTGGCAGGGTCGGGAATCTTGGGCCAAAAGCACATCTTCAACCTTTGGATAAGAACAGAAACTTGTATTGTTTTTAAATAGCACAAACACACAAGTATTTACTGACATGAAGTCAATGTTGAGTTCTCACCGTTCATGTGTTGAGAAGCAGACCAGAACTGAGATAATGATAATCAATGACAGCCCAACACCAGAGGAAATAACTATCAAGATGATAGCCAAGTCGTCTGAAAATATATAGATTTAGATTTAAGACATTTGTTTTAGACAATTTACTGATACAGTATCTGACCTCACATAGGGTGGAGCGCCATGAGTCTGGCAAGCGAGACTAGTCCTCAGATAACACCGCACATTACTTTTATTTAAAAGCACTTCACTGATTGACTTTACTTTTTGACAAAATTCTAATACCAACCCATTGGTTCAGTTTTGAGTGTAACCTCTGATCCGTTCAGACTCCCGCCACCTGTGCTAACCATAATAAAGGCTTTGTATGAGGATGAACGGTCGAGCTCTCGTAGAACCACCCTCCTCTTTTCCAGCTCAGCAGTCACAACTGTAAAAGAGTGACACAGCAGCTGCAGTATGAGTTTACATGTTCATTTATTTAACCAGGCAAGTCAGTTGGGAATAAATACTGGTAACACTTTATCTGGATAGTCCATCTGTAGATGCTCCACTAACTACCTACTAACCCTATCTCTAAACCTAACCTTAACCATTACCATTATCATAACCCTAAACTTAACCCGTACCCTTATTCTAAACCTAACCATAACCTTAGAAAGCAGTTGATCATATGACCATCTGTAGAGCATCTAGACTATCCAAATACAATGTGACCTAAATACTTATTTACAATGACAGCCTGGCAAAATAAGGCTTTTGTATGAACTTTCAGTCATCTATAGTTGTATCATCAATGGTGAATCATCATCAGCGTCACAATAAGCATCTTTCCACCTTTGGTGTTTCCCTGCTCATCCCAGTAGAAGATCTGGTAGCTCTGCACGATCCCATTCCTCTGGCATAGTGGAATCTCCTCCCAAGTAAGCTCAATACGAGAATGCAATATCTCCCTCACCCTCAGCTCTGGGGCGGCAGATGGGGCTGCCATAAACAACGGAGAACATTAAGGACTATATGGATTAAATGGCAATAAAAGTAGTGGTGATTACCATATCAATTATATAATGTCATAAACCTAATGGTGCTTTGATTTGTGGGTATTGTCATGCTGACAAAGAGCTACAACGTAGGCGCTTGATATAAATAGAGTAGAATAGGCTTATAGTAATGGTGGTAGCAGTATGCGGAAGTGTAATTTGCTATATGTCTCCAATAGAGGGAGGCATTGTAACACCTTTCATCAGCCTGTTTTGCAGCTAATTCGCACCTCATTGACTCAAAGGAAGCCTGCAACACTTCCCTTGATCTTGTAAAGATCTTACAAAGTCCAAGGTATAAGGGTTAGTGTTTACCGACTTACCCTTTTGTCTAGAGTACGCCTCGACGGTTTGAGGAAGGCCAATCCCGTCCTTATACTTTGGATACACAGAGATCTCATAGGGATTGTATGGCTCGATGCTCTCTGTAGACAGTGAAAGAGACAACAGTGAGATACAGTGAGATAACAAGAGATAACAGTGGATCCAAGTTCATAAATGCATAGTATGTGGATAAATCCTGCAAAGAAAAAGTCTGCACAAATCAACTCAAACAACAAACTAGAGAACACACTCGCTCACAAGCTGATACTGTAGATGCAATCCAATGAAAACATTATTGTCCCTGCAGATAAATGAATTGTGCAGCCAGGAGAATTGTACATGAAAGAAGTACATAGTCTTCCCACAAACTTCTAACACAGAACTCGAGACACATGACAGGTGAATGAAACCACATAGTGTACATTATGAATGTATACCGTTATAACTGACATAAACCATACCTGATATTAGAGTGCTGGATTGATTCCTGTCAATGTGGTCAAACAAGATGAGGGAAGGGTCCATTTTCCACAATGGTCTCCACACCACCACATAGCCTGTGACACTGGATGAATGTATGCTTGTCCACTGGACCAGTAGAGATCTCTCATCATGAGGAAGGACATTGACATCAGAGACTGCTGCCAGAGCTGGAGACAGATAGAGATTTTTTACCACACAATATATCACAGGTAAGCTTAAACACCCATAGATTGAGTCCCAAATGACACCCTATTACCTGTATAGTGCACATAGGACAAAAAAATAGTGCACTATGTGGGTGTTAGGGACGCTGACATAACACACATAACACCTTCTGCTTATGCATATATTATGATTTCTAAATTGACCCCAGGCCTAGATCAGAGGATTGCATAGGTGGATGAAATATGGTGACATTTCCACCCAGCCAATCAGAGGAAGCTATTACCATAATGCTGATAAATGTGCAATCCTCTCAGATCTACAGGAGTGCCTACCGTGTAGGGGATGATTTTGAATTCAGCAACAGGGATATTTCGTTTTCGCTCTATACTGGATGTGCTCTATCTTGAAAAATGTACTACTGACATACTATTTATTGGGATTTTATTAACAGTGGACTAATACACAAAATGCTAAAAGATTGAGTAAAATATCCCTTTATACACAATCTAACTATCAATAAAGCTTTACCTCTGTGTTGAAACACCTCCACCTCAGTAGGGCTGGATGTCCCTGCAGCGTTCCCAGCGCTGAGGAACACTTTCCTTGCACCCCTGGGAAGCTGGAAAACACAGTGGCTATCCAATGTGATGCACAGCTGTCCCTTTTTCAGGGGTTGTCTCTGGCGCGAGACAACATAGGACAGGATCTTGCCATTGGCACGAAACTGCTTCGATGGCTACAAAAGGCAGAAAGGAGATGAATGAGGAAGGGCAAGTTGTGTGGACCGCTATCACAGGAAACAAAGTTTGTGATGTGTCAAATTTGAATGTGTTCTCACCTTCCAAAACAAGTGTAGACTGATAGACTTATGCCTCTGCTCCCTAGATACCTTCATCCAAGAGTTGAGTCGTCCGGTGGGAGCTGAAAAGAAACAGAAGTGTCCATTTTGAAACTCATCAAATTTGTGCCTCTCAGTTGTGAGGAGAAGCAAAGAATTCTTCCAGACTAGACAGGTGTAGGCTATAAATTCACTTCCAAAGAGCCTAGTGTTTGTCAATACATACATTCTACCAGAACGTAAAAAGAGGGATAGAAAATGTAGGACATTTCATTAGCACAGAGTGAAAAGTAAGCCCAATGAACGGAGGAATAAGAAATTGATTCAAAAATTTGTACAATGGGAGTGATAAATGACATTATATTAAAACAGAATTGATGCAGGACATACCCCTCTCAAGCGTGACTGCAGTATTGCTGTTACTCCATTCGCTCCATGGACTCTGTTGATACCTGACCCGTATCTGGATGTGGTACTCTGTCCCGTGGAGCAGACGACACACCTCCATGGGTCTCTGGCGCATTAAGCGTTGCACTGGGACCTAACACACATGCACACGCACGCACGCACACACAAACATACATGCACACGCAAACACACACACAAACACACACACACTCACAGTAATGTCATTATTTTTATGGTTACCTAGTACAGTTGGTATGATCTTTTATTTTTGTTTAATCAAAATAATCTTTGTTCAAACGGTTGCAGTATGTGGACACTTAGGAAATGGACATTCTCTTACTGGTTCTTCACTCCACTGCTTGCTGTTTGCTGTTTTCAGTCGCACCTCCAAGGTCACAGTGGTCACCCACGCTTGCTGTTCAGAGAGACCCCAGCTGAGCCTTAGGCAGCCATACCTGTTTGGCTCTGCTTGGACCTTCAGAACTTTTGGAGGGTCAAACTTGGCTGCAATATGAGAGTTATATTAGAACTCCTATGATGTCAATAGCTTAATATCGGCCCAAATCACTACTTCCTTACCTGACTCCATTGGCTCCAGAAGCAAAGGTGTTGAGGTGGCTTGACCCAATGCGTTCACCGCCTTGACATATATTTCTATCTCTGAGAAGAGAACAAAGCCGGTCCGTGGTATCTTGTAGTGATGTACCCCTGGCGGCAGCACGTATGTGTTGCTCTCTGGTAAGTCCCTGTTAAGATGAAGAAATAATACAACTTCTTGAGCAAATCACAGTTACGCTTCTTCCCCTTTAAGCTCTTTGGATAACCTCCACACCTATGCATAGTAATATTAGGAGGTTGCCACAGAAAGCATTGTGGAAGTAACATCTAAACTGGTTCTCTATGGATAACCACCACACATATGCAGGCATTTAAAAAATAGCATCGTAATATACATTTACATTTGACATGTAAATCTAAAAATACAACAGATGCACTTGTCCTCCACCAATAGCCACTTGTTACCTGATCTCAGTGTAGAGAGTGTACTGTGTGGGCAGGTGGGTGTCCTGTCCTGGGTCCCATTGGCATGAGAGGGTTTCCGGCTTGGTCAGGTTAGTCAGGCAGCTAAGGTTCTGTGGTGCTGTGGGTGGAACTATGAAAATAACAATTATTGGGGTGAGCAAAACAGTGTCAAATTTAGTCACCACTCAGAGCCTGGGTGGGTTCCTGCCTTTCGAGGGAGTTTTTCCTAGCCAGCTTGCTTCTACATCTTTCTTGCATGCTGTTCGGGGTTTTAGGCTGGGTTTCTGTATAATGACTTTGTAACATCTGCTGATGTTAAAAGAGCTTGATAATTACATTTGATTTGATTTTGAATTGATTTTGGAACAGAAAATGATCAAGTCTTCAGAACTGCATTACTGAACTGTTCATTATCAGTTCAGGTTTTTAATTCTTTATCTGAGGTGAAACGTATGTTTAAAACATGTAAAGGTCGACTCAGCGATATGAGGTAGATGCAGAAAGTAAACAGCACAGTGTGTCAATTCTCTCAACAACTAAGAGAGTTGAAGCACGAGGCTCAACTTCACAGATGTTTCGGTCGCGCAGCTACCATGCTGCAACAGCTGTGAGGCAAAGCCGTGCACATGCACAGGCACTGTGCGCGACTGTGTGAGAGCCAAGTCCACCTTTAAAAACATTTGAATGAATTCTTATTTTATGCTCAGATTTCCCAGAACTGCTCTTTGAAATTAAAGTATAGCATGTTCAGTACTAGATGTTGGACATGAGGGAAACCAGGGAGGTGTGGCACTACAAGACAAACCTGCATTTTTTTTCATTCCAACATTTAAAAAAATGAAGAAATGCCATTCTTTACCATGGTCCCATCTGTAATGTTTTTATGTGGGGTAAGGGATATCCCTTACTATGAATGACAATGGAGCTATGGTAGACCATACATACAGCACACCACTGAACAGGCATAAACAAAACAAAGAAAGAAAAAATCGTCTCTCACATCCAGCTCTTATCTCCACTGCTCCTACGATCTGACACGGGAAGGTGTGGAGGACACAGCACGTGAGATATCCCTTGGTGTCTGTGAAGCTAGGTATAAACACTGTTGAGTTCCAGCCACTCTGATTGGCCACAGAATATAAAACGGTGGAGATCCAGCCACTTTCATTGGCCGCTGCAGAGGTCCTACCACTCTCATTGGCTGCTGCAGGACTGCTGGGAATAAGGCGTTGGTTGAGGTGCCAGACAATGTGGTTGAGGTGCCAGACTGCCCCCTTTATGAGTGGGCAGTCATCTCTGATGATGCAAGAGGCAGTCACCGGTGACCCCAAGGCCACCACAGGGGTGGAAGTGTGTACCCGCACAGATGGAGACGTGTGAACCTCTGTCAGGAATGGAAAGAGAGCCAAGAGCAGATCAATGCATCAGCAACATTGAGGGAGAAGGTAGAAAAGGGGCTCTTTAAGCCACCAAATAAAATACTTATCGTGAGATACAGCTCCATATTTCTTGCCTACTGTATATTCGCATGTCTCAGTGAAACTCAAATGACACTGATCACTTCAAGATTCACATTTCAAAACAACATTTGTAAGACAGTGGGATGTGAAGTGTCTATTCTTTTATCTGTGCTACTGCTGGCAAGGTGTTGCCATTTAGAGAAGGTTATTTATTACAAAGACAGCACTCACCATCTTTCGTTCCGTTCACAAAAGCCAGCAGCAGCGTGGCAAACATTGTTATCCAGGCTGATGCCATGGTGATACAAACCTGTGAGAGGGGAAGATGTGAAATGAGTGATTTTGAAGAAGAACGGGTGAAAGTACATTGCATTCAATGGAATCAAAACAACATTTGAAATTCCAGAGCTCTTATGGACAGCAGTGTATAAATTGTAATAAAATGATAATGACTATATATTTTTCTAACCTGTCATGAATATACTGTTTGACAGTACAAGCTGACATGAGCGAAGATGCATCATCCACAACTGATACACGGAAATTACGAGGGAAAGAAAGATTAGACAGCTGTCTTTGACAAACAAAGAAACACTTGGGATACTCACAATTCCTCAGTCATAGGAAATGTGTTAATGACTTAAAGACTGATTCTAAAGTCTAAAGATCAGAGTGCACCAATCACCAATGGCAAGATGGCCATCAGCCGATTCACTCAGGTCATGCTTGTGTCTCTATATGTTCTGTGAGGAAAAAGAGAGGTCGGTTATTTCCTCTCTGTCATTTGGGACTGTCCCCTTCAGGTACACTGTAGCAAAACACTACACAATGCAAAATTAAATTTGAGCTCTTCTTATTGGACAAGATCAGCTTTGTCTCTCTTCTTTTTCTTCCGTTTTGGTGCCTAATGAATATGACTCTTGTTTTTAAAACCGCTGTGTTATCTCCATGCTGAGAAGGCACATACTGGTGACAGGCAACCACACCACAACCACAGAAAACCACATCCTTGTGAAACCTCTTGTGAAATGTAACTAGGCCCTCAGGGCTAAGATGGAGAATGGCATGCCCAATGAGAGTGTGTGTTCGGAATTAGATTATAGCTTGTTTGAGGGTGTTGACATGTACATCCTTGATTTCTCTCTCTCTCGTTCTCTCTCTTGCTCTCTCTCCAGTTGCAAGCCTCTCAACCTGCCTCTTTGCCAGTGGACATTGGACCTGTCTCTTTGCCAGTGGACATTGGACCTGTCTCTTTGCCAGTGGACATTGGACCTGTCTCTTTGCCAGTGGACATTGGACCTGTCTCTTTGCCAGTGGACATTGGACCTGTCTCTTTGCCAGTGGCCTTTCAGTTCTTATTTTATTTTTTATTTCTTACTTTTACCCCCAATTTTGTGGTATCCAATTGGTAGTTACAGTCTTGTTCCATCACTGCAACTCCCGTACGGACACGGGAGAGGTGAAGGTCGAGAGCCGTGCGTCCTCCGAAACACAAACCAACCAAGCCACATTGCTTCTTGACACAATGCCCACTTAACCCAGAAGCCAGACGCACCAATGTGTCGGATGAAACACTGTGCACCTGGCGACTGTGTCAGCGTGCACTGCACCTGGCCCGCCACAGGAGTTGCTAGTGAGTGATGTGACAAGGACATCCCTGCCGGCCCAACCCTCCCTTAGCCCGGACGACACTGGGCCAATTGTGCGCCGCCCCATGGCTCTCCCGGTTGCGGCCAGCTGCGACAGAGCCTAGTGGCACAGCTAGCACTGTGATGCAGTGCCTTAGACCACTGCACCACTCAAAATGCCATGCGCTGCAGTTTCTGAACAGTTGCCAAATAATGTATCACTTAATATTTAAAATCACTGAAATAGGAAAATAACTGAGAAAATGACATCCTTGTGAAACGTATTGACAACCCTCTGGCAATGGACCAATGACAGCCTTGCCCCCATTACTGTTATTTGGCTAGAATACATATGCCAAATAGGTGAAATGTAACTAGGCCCTAATGGCTAAGATGGAGGATGCCATGACCAATGAGAGTGTGTGTTGGGAATTCGATTATTGCTCATTTGAGGACGGTAACATGTACATCTTTGAGATCTCTCTCTCTCTCTCTCCCTCTCCCTCCCTCCCTCTCTCAAATGTGCCTGTCTCTCTGCCAGTCTACCAAGGCTCTGCAGGTTCTGGAACGTTGACAAATTATTTATCTTCACTTAATATTAAAAATCACTGTGATAGACCAGTGGAAATTGAAATGTGTTTCTGAATTTGGTTACCCTTTGGTTACCCAGCGGTCTGACCGTTACCCAGCTGTCTGAAAATGTAGTAATAAATTGGCTGTGGATAAACTGAAAAACGTTTAAATGAATAGAATGACAGTAAAACAGTTATGCCATGTGTTTGCTGAGTAGTTAGATGAAATTCACTACAATTATGTTTATTTTCCACTTTGATGACACATTTTCTGTACTGCTAACATTAACTTCCAGTAATTTTTTGCTCGTATTGCTGATCCCATTGTATTGACTTTTTCCGCAATTATGCAAGGATTTTTGGGATATTAGAATCCACTTGTCCTAACCTGTATATTTTTGGCCTAGAGTAGGGGACGGAAAAGACGCCTGCTTTCCAAATGGCACCCTATTCCCAACATTTGGGACGCAACCTATGTAGTGGATGCGTGATGTGAGGCCATTGAAGTCTCCTTCTATTTACTGCTTATCATCTGTCTGCATAAAGGCCTCCACTTCGCTCTTCCTCCCTATGCAGAGTTTCGCCTTATTATTATTGCAGGGAGCTAATTGCCTATGGCTCCTAAATGTCCCTTGCTGCCTTGAGAGAGAGAAAGAGAAAGTGACAGAGAGATAGACTGACAGACAGAGCGTGACAGGAGAGAGAGTGACAGAGGGAGACGGACAGAATAAAAGATATTACATTTGGAGTGATTTATTTTGTCACCGGCTAGCATGTCGCTCTCTCGCGTCATTATTTAGTATGCTTGTAAATGCAAATGAGAATGCCAATTTCCTGTTTTCGATTAAAGGAAAGCAGGGTTATGATATATTTTCCTTCTATAGGCTAACATATCAGTGGAATACAAATATGTCAGGATGGTCAATAAACATTCCTAATTTATGTCAAATGTTTGAGTACCTTTAGATGCCATGTCTACAGGCATTCCATGGAATGGTTGGATTTTATAATGTCATTTACAAGTATGGAGTGGACTTTTTTTCCCCCAAACTATCTAAAATGGCACATTATTCTCACAAAAGTATGTTATTGTTTCAGAGGGACTTTGACACCCTTTGTTGTGTAATGGATGTGTCACAAAGATACAATATTTCAACATGTTCTATACCTTGTTCCTCTGTCTCCCCTTAAACGTGTTCTTCTCTTAAGCCATTGTGGTAAATGTTACAACAGTCCCTCTTTCTCGATTAGGCAATATCCTCCAACAATATCCTCCAACAGGCTGACAAAGTTAAAGCTTTGCCTATTTCTCCTTTTGTTTCTCTTTCTCCGCAAAGCTTCAATTGTACTTCTAGTTAATTTGGTAAACATGTCATAGATATGTACAAATCACAATTTGACAATCTGCCCTTTAATTTTCGATTAGAGGTTTCCTCTTTGCTGGAAGGTGACCTGAGACACTAGACCTCTCAATGACTAATACTTTGTCATAAAAATAAAAGAGCAGAAAGAGAAAAACAAACTCTTTCACATCCTCTTTTGCATATATTGACAGCACATAGACATCTTATACCTATCCAGGAATGAGAGATATACTTTGTTTTTTTCCCATTAATATTCCAAAAGAGTATAAGTAGTATGAGTGCAGATAGTGATCAGCTAGTAGTGATGCCAAAATTGTTGTATAATTGTCACATTAAAACTGAAAAGGTCATGATGTCAGGTTGGATTCAAAACTTTTCAAGTTAGATACATGTACTGATGATATGTCACTAAATCCTATTAAATTACCAATAAGTAAATAATTTGACATATCCACACAGTTGAACAGGGAGATTAAATGTCATTGTCTGAGCTTCTCACTCACTCACTCACCAAAAACAGATAGTGTTTTATCCCCCCCATCTCCTCTGTTAGATTCAAGTGAATCAGAAGGTTTGGTAGGTAGCGTGATTCAGAGATAAAGAAAATCAATTAGAGAGCAACACCACTCACCACACAGCCTCAGCACCCAGAAAGGCTTTCATCGGACTCTGGTGTAGACAGGATCAGATGGAACAGAGTGGCGAAATGGAACTCCGGTTCCAGGGCCACTAGAGTTGAACAGCCAGCCACATCCTTATTTTGAATTCACCATATACAGGAAGATAACATGATGTGGGGTGGTGGGGCACATAACAGGAGAGATAGGGAAGTCAAGTTAAACGTCTTGAGATCTTGGAAACCCAGTGGAAAAATCGCACGTAATGGAGTCAGATGCTCGATGTTATGTGCATTTGTCCACAAGTGATTAATAAATTAGTCAAGCTATTTGAAATAAACAATATTATATTTTAAGTTTGAGTATTTAGAATTTTCACAGGTGTCAATTGTCCCAGCCATCTTCAAAGAAAGGCACGCTAATCCAACTCTTGTGAAGGACAAATTTGACATTTGAGAGCTGGAAAGTAAATTAAAGACCGTCAAATTGATTATTATGCTATCTTATAAGGGCACAAGGCGAGACCCAGATGCAGACACAGGAGGCAGATGGTAAGTGTCTTTGAAGTTTATTAAATCCAAAGAGGTAGGCAAAAGAATGGTCGCGTACAGGCAAAAACTCAAAACCAGTTCAGGAGGTACCAAAGGGCAGACAGGCTCGAGGTCAGGGCAAGCAGAATGGTCAGGAAGGCGGGAATGGAGTCCAGAAAATAAGAAAAGGTCAAAACCGTGAGGACAAGCAAAAAGAGAATAGAAACAGGGTATGGGAAAACACACTGGTTGACTTGAAAACATACAAGACAAACTGGCACAGAGTGACAGGAAACACAGGGATAAATACACCAGGGAAAATAAGCGACACCTGGAGGGGGTGGAGACAATCACAAGGACAGGTGAAACAGATTAGTGTGTGGCATCTACAGATACCATGCATTACTTGAGAATGGTTTTGTTTTGAGCTCTTTCATAGAACAGTCTGTAAAATGTAGGCACATAAAAGCACTTCTTAAAGCTTTCTCTGAAGGCGACCATTTTGGGTTCCATGCAGTCCTTTTGAAGAAATGACTGAGGTGTGATCGAGTGTTCTGAGAAGATATGTTGTTTGTGCTCCAAGCATCATATTGATCCCGTCTTCCTAAGCCAAACGTGATTGTTTTCCGTTGTGTATTCAAATTGCAATACTACTGTATGTGCTTAATTAAAAGAAGTGGCGACTGAAAACAGAATCATCCCCGGCATTTCTAACACACCAGACCATTTTCTTCCCCCTTGAGGCCCCCTATTATTAGCCAAATAATGATAATTTAGAAAAAAATAACATGTTAGACAGGCCTAACAATGGACCAGCTTAAAAGCAGTGGCTGACTGTTTTCACTCTCTTTTTTTTGTCAGATAGGTTGTGTATCCCTGTTTTTGGTTAGCTTTTGTGAACTCAGTCATTAACAAGTCAAGTACCTGTGAAAGCACAGTTGCTTGGTTGTTAGATCTATCCAGTGGAAATAACTGCCATTTCCTGTTATCTACTTCTTACAAGCAAACCCTTATAAATGACAGCCAAAACCCTGTTCTGAGCTCTTTCATAGAAAAGCTCTAACAATGGAAATACATGTCCACACCCACACACACACATGCCGGGGCAGACGGGAGAAGGTGAGATCAGATGGGAGAATTCTAGTCAATTTATTTAGATTTTTTATTTATTTAACCTTTATTTAACCAATGATCTTTTGTAGAAAACAATTCACTTTTATCTTTATCAAATTTTACACTCTCTCATTGTCCCCCCCCCCCCCCCATATAATAACCCTTCACTTGGTCTTCTTAACGCTACAGTATAAGCCTCCTCCCGCATGCCTCCGGAGTCAATCCTCTCGCTTTGCCTCTTCCTCTCTGGAATGGCCTGGTAAAAGGCTTCTATATTTGCTCCCAAAGAGAAACATCTGAAGACAAATAGGAATGAGGTATTAGAACTATTGACTGGCCATTAAAGCTCTTCCTCTTCGTCACATTAAGACTATATTTTTCATAAAGACACATGGCTTCAGATTCCAGTAATATTGTACAGAACACCAATATCTCAACCCTGATAGAAACCTATACATTTTGAAATCTGTTCATATGCAAAGTTTTACTGCAAACAAAAAACACACATTTTCATAAATAACTATTTAGCAAATACGTTAAAATGGAACTTATAGTGCATGAGACTATGTTGCATATCTACAGATCCCTTATCTAGGAACAACATAAGAATATGACCTCCAGTTTTTGAGTTTCCTCCATTTTAAGCTATATACACCACTGTCTTCTCCAATGTGTAGTGGCCCCTCTCTGTCTGTCTAACCTTTTGTTGCTTTGCTAATAGAAACAGCTCTTAAATGTGGTTTTAAACTGTGCCTTGACCCTCAAGGGCACTCGGAGCCAGTCGCCGTGTCACATTTATTAGCTTATTAAGTTGTAAAATGATTTTGTTTTGGAGGCCTCGGTTTCAAACATAGAGGCTCACCCACTCAAATTTCCATCTAACTACCATATCCCCGCTCTCCCACTCTCCTGCGTCCTCACAAACCATAATGAAACCTAACTGTTAATCAGAGGGCGCCAGAGAGAGAATTAAAGGAATGCATAACCAAGTAACCGTTGGGTGAAAATCAACAGAGAAAAGAGAAGTAGACACTAATTAAAAATGCATTAACTGATTATCGTGCAGTTGACATATTTTGCTTGATCATTTCCTTTAATCAGTGTTAATGAATGACGTGCTCTCAATCTATTGGGTATTACATGTTACATCTGAGTAAAATTAGCTCGGGGCCCCGAGTGAACCCGGGCTGATGATGAACCATCCTCGCTTGATTGGAAATCCTGTGTATGTACTCTATTTTACTGCTCACTGACAGTCTCTCCCCTTTAGCTTCTTACGCAAGTTAACAGAGACTAAATATTCGGCACCGTATCTTTTCCAGGACCCTTTTCTGGTGAAATACACAGAGTGTACAAAACATCCCTGTGGAATGCTTTCGACACCTTGTAGAGTCCATGCCCTGATGAACTGAGGCTGTTCTGAGGGGGTCCAACTCAATATGAGGACAGTATTCCTAATGTTTTGTACACTCAGTGTATATTGTAATAGATACACGTCAAAGCTCTTATTGCAACTAGTGAAGTACCCATAATGTATTCAATGTAAACCCATACACATGTGAAGCTCCCCTCATGGATTTACCTATACATTTTTACTATACAACATCTACAATATGTGATTCACTTGTTTGACATCAACACAGTTTGTCCCCCCGACCCCTGCTGCTTAGCTGGTATAGTGTTTTTGAACTGGCAATAGTTAAAGGAAATAGGACTGTGGCTGCATGCACTTCATAGCTGTCTCTGAGAAGCTTGGGGATAGAAATGGGGAGGGTGAGAGAGAGGGAGGGAGGGTCAGACAGGCTCAGACTCACGATCCTGCTCCTTACATGCACCCAATCCACTCCTATCTAGTACCTGTCAAACGCTGGCCGCAAAATGGAATTGACTATTGATTTCCCTCTTACCACAGGTCAGTGGCACTGGCAGCCTAGTGGGCTCACAGAGAGAGGCTGCTGTGGGAGGGAGAACAAGAGGAGGAGAGAGGTGACGAGGGAGGTAGGGAGTGAGTGAGGGATGGATGGGGGGGATAGAGGGGGTAACCACAGTCGTATTAACCACACTGTGCCTCCTGGGATAATGTGTTAAGAAGATAATTACGTTTGAAAAGGTGTTTGAGGGTTTATCGACATGATCCAGGAAAGATAAGGCGCATTCAAAGAGTCAAATATGTTAGAGAATGTTGCCCAAAACCAGAGCAACAATGACTGATTACAACGCAAAACTGACTTCAGATTTTCAGACAGGTTAAAGATGGATTTTTAAGCCTTGAGACAATTGAGACATGGATTGTATATGTGTGTCATTCAGAGGGTGAATGGGCAAGACACAAAATGTAAGTACCTTTGAATGGGGTATGGTAGTAGGTGCCAGGCGCACCGGTTTGTTTCAAAAACTGCAATGCTGCTGGGTTTTTCACTCTCACAGTTTCCCGTGAGTATCAAGAATGGTCCACCACCTAAACGACATCAAGCCAAACTTGACACAACTGTGGTAAGCATTGGAGTCAATGTGCCATTATCCCTGTGGAATGCTTCCGACACCTTGTAGAGTCCATGCCCTGTGGAATTGAGGCTGTTCTGAGTGCAAAAGAGGGAGATGGAAGTGGGGGAGCGGTTGCAACTCAATTTTAGGAAGGTGTTCCTAGTGTTTGGTGTACTCAGTGTATATGGCCCATCTAAATTCCACCAGCATCCAAATGGCACCCGATTTTCTAAATAATGCAATACTTTTGACCAGAGACCATGAGTCTCTGGTCAAAAGTATTGCACTATATAAGGAATAGGATGCCATTTGGGACGTAGCCTCCTTCTCAGGCAATGTCCACTTGTGTGCCTGCCCAGAGTAGAAAATACAACATCTTTTACATAATAAGCTCGGTCTATAAGAATGACCTTTTCCTTTCCCTAGTTATGGGAATGAGAGGTGCTCCATTGGAGTGCTTGACGAACCTGTCACCTCTCTGGAAATGCATACACACAAACACCCACTAGAGCGAGTGTGCACACACACACACACACACACACACACACAAATACAGAGGGCTCCCCTGAAGCATGAGTCACATGGTGGGTGAGAGTGAGTCACAGTATTAGTCAAAGAGTGTTTGTCGTGTTTGTGAAACAAGTGTGCTTAATTATATTCCCTCGGGTTAGGCAGAGGTTGGCTCCAACAGCCCCAAAGTCTCTCCTTGTGCTGTACGAGGGAACCGGGTCATTAATTCATTGACCGAGAGGAAACAGAAGCATACCGGTGGTGTCGTATAGTAAATACTGTATGGTGCTAATATCGCTGTGAGATTGATTAGACAATTTGTAGTTAATTATTCATTTTCTTTGCTGTATCTTATGTGTTGTTCCAGGGATACTCTCTGTGACAGTGTAGCTGTTGTCACACTTCAATTAGAGGATGTGAAGTCTATGCCCCCACATGCATGATAAATTGGGATTACATGAGAGGCACAGATGCAAAAGCTTGATGAGATGATATTGTGAGTGACAACAATTAAGAGGTTGATCATTTTTTTTGCCATCAAAATACTGTCGGTATAATTAGGAATGTAATCTTCCTTTAACATGGGGTAGCTGGCCAGCGTACACAAAATATTTGGCTTCTGGGTGCAGAGATGATAAAGCTTGTAACTCTGAGCCAGGTGAACCTTCACCAGGTGTATTCCACTAGTAGATGATAGGCCCCTCCCCCTTCACGCCTGCCCACACACCACCCATTTGACTCAAGATGTATCACCACACTCTCCTGCCCACACCTCTTTTAAAAACCCAGTTAATTGCTTCACTTTGCTCTGTCACTTACTTTCCTATTTGCGTTCTGGATGAGTGTTCATAGCTGGCTCTCTTTGCGCGTCTGAGATTGATTTATGGCGCGTTCTGTGTAACCTTATCCTTCTCTCCCTCTTTGCACTCCACAAACTGCCTTTCAGGGAGAGATGAAAGCTGGGAGTGACATGTGCGATCCTTTCACTGAAGGCAAAGGAAGCCTTGCTTTAATTAATCTTCACCAATGGCACATTCAATTGGGTTTCTCATGCCTGCTCTCCATTCAAAAGGCAGAAAGAAATGTGCATACTGTATATTGTCCTAAATGTCACTATATATTGCCCAGGATCTACTAAACATATGGCCAGTGGGAAGTGGACTTACATCAACAGAAGACCAAATTTGAGGTCTGAAAAAAAGTGGCAAAGTTTGATTTTGGAATGTCATGTCCCTTTAACATGTTGTAAACTGCCTAAACATCTTGAAATACCGTAAGATATTTCCAAAGAACTCTACAAAGCAAATTAATGTATGCCTTAGTTCAAGTGTTAAATGTCAGAAAACAAACCTTGAGCCTTAAGTCTACTTGGTGAAATTAACATCATAATCCTGTTGGTAAAACAAGAGGCTGAGATTATGATATTTGCCAGGGGGTAATATGTTTGATTCACAGCACTGGTTGGACAACAGTGCAATCCAATATGGCACCAGCTTGCTTGCACCAATAGATGGCACTCTGGTAGCAGCAAGCCTTCTGAGATCAGTAAGCTTGGACACATTTGACAGTAGATCATGTGAGTCCTACAGCAAATAAACTTGAGGTTAATGAAGTGTAGGCAAAGAGGAAGAGGCTAAGAGAGAGGATGTACTCTGCTCAAATTCTGCCCACATTAAGCAGATCATGAATTATTAAGCAAGTGTGGAGTTTTTGTATGTGGGCCAATGAGAGTGTTGAATTTAGTCAAGATAATAATGTATTGCTATTTTGATACGTGGCATTCGATTTAATATACGTTTTGTACTGCTTGGCTTGTTACGAGTGTACAGGTATAAGTGTGATGCACATGATATTCTGGCCACTTTGGGGACAATAAGTAGACCAGAGCCAGCTGTTCCTTCTCTCGTGTTAGCATCACAGATATAGAGTACCACAGTATGAGTCATAATACCCAGAAAACCTAGCGGTCAAATAGGGAAATGTTTCAAATCGTTTCTCCACCATTCATTTTTCCCATAGGGGATTTTAGAAACACTTAAAATAAGGCTGTGTTTCGTGTAGGCTTTACCCTGGCGTGACGTTTTGATAACCGTGTAAATCTCACTAGGTCTAGGGCAAGGTGACTTTTATCAATGTACTCACCTGTATTTATTCCCCAAAAAGGAAATCCTAATTAGCTGCAAATATGGCTATCAGAAAGAACTACAAATGCAATGATGATCTGGATGAGACTGCAAAATCGAGGCAAAGGTAAGAATCTCTGAATTAACTATCTAATCAGTGTTGGAAAAAGTACCCAGTTGCCATACTTGAGTAAAGATGCCATAATAGAAAATGACTCAGGTAAAATAGAAAGTCATCCAGTAAAATACTACTTGAGTAAAAGTGTAAAAGTATTTGGTTTTAAATATACTTAAGTATCACGAGTCAATGTAATTGCTAAAATATACTTATGTATCAAAAGTAAAAATATTTCTAACTCCTTATTATGCAATCCAGACACCACAGTTTTCTAGATTTGTTTACATTTACAGATAGCCAGGGGCACACTAACACTCAGACATAATTTACAAACGAAGAAAACAGTGTTTAGTGAGTCTGCCAGCTCAAAGGCGGAAGTGTGTGAATTGGACCATTTTCCTGACCTGCTAAGCATTCAAAATGTAACGAGCACTTTTGGGTGTCAGGGAAAATGTATGGAGTAAAAAGTACATGATTTTCTTTAGAAATGTAGTGAAATAAAATAAGGTGTCAAAAATATAAAGTACAGATCTCCCAAAACAGGACTTAAGTAGTACTTTAAAGTATTTTTCCTTACTTATTTTACAACCACTGTATCTGTTAGCTAAATGTAGCAATGAATAAATTGGCTACATTTCTTTAAATGGACAATTCTATGAACTATCTTGTGCAAGTTTTAAATTGACACAACAGCTGTTAGCAAAGATGCCGGCTAGAGATGGTGTATGAGCTTGCAGGGATTTGCAGTTTTGCATGTCTACTTTGATGCTAAATAGCATTTTCGAACCAGAGTAAATAGTCAAATATATTAAGTCACCTTGTCCGAGAGAGATTTACATGCTTATCAAAATGTCACACCATGGTAAGCCTACACAAAACACAGCCCTTATTTTAAGTAATTCTAAAATCCAAATTGGGAGAAATGAATGATGGAAAAACAATTGGAACTATTCCTTGTTTGACCTCTAGGTTTTATGGGTATTATGACACCTCAATTGTGGGGCTCTAATATAGAGAAACCATAAGCTCATATAGGAAAGCATGCTCACGCGAGAGGAGGAACACCCACTTACAGGAATATATATATTTAAACAACTTAGGTGAACCATTCTTCATTTATCCACAATCTTTGGTGTAGTTGTCACATTTATTTGGAGACAACCTCTTTTGAGTTTCTATCAAATTGGTTTACAGGGACATAATCACAAGAGGTGATCAAAAGTTGTAGGTCAAAAGCAAACTGAACAATTTATCAAAATGACATTATTTCAGTTCAAAGTGTATCTTTTAAAATACACTTCTGGTGAGTTGCTACTGGATAACTGGTCTTAAACCAAAATTCTATAAATGTAGCACATTGTTAATCTTTACTTGGTCTATCAGTTGATTTGTCTAGTAATACATTTAAAAAACACAATCTGAAAAACAGACATTTTATTTGAAGGATAAACACTGGGCAGTGGGGGAAGAGCCATAAACAAATAGTGATTCAGAACAGTGATGTCATGGATAAGTATGTTTTGCCCTTAAAAGTGCACAAGGTCACTGATTTGCTCACCACTGGTATGCATGTCTGAGGAGCCAAAGGTGGTTTGCAAAGGAGAGTTTGTCCATTAGGAGCTTATTAACCAACAGGATCCGTTTTTCTGACACTTCATTTTTGTCTCTTTGATCACTGAATGGACAACACCAGGGTCTGGGAACATTTTTTTTTAGCTCAGATGCTGATGAGTCCACTCTGGGATGGTGGAGAGGATAAGGCTCTACTGTGGCCAGGACCATAGGATACTTTTTCCATAGGGTACAGCACCTCTGCTCTGGGGTCGTGGAACCACACTCTGGGTTGTTCTACGTCTGCTGGGGACAGGCTGAACTACAACAGGCTTATAGTAATTGCGAATGTCCACTTTGTCTGAGTACTCAAACTGACCAGGGGCTACCATTACATTTGATCGAGGTGCAGAATTCTTGACTTGCTCAAAGTTGGGCTTGTGGCTGCTAACAAGTTCTCCCTTGGGAGTGTAGACAGAATGGCTGACAGAGGAGTCAGCCAAACTGGGATCAGAACCGTGATAGTTTAGTGAATACGGTTTGGGTTGAAAGCCTCTGGCGAAGACTTGTCCATAGGCCCAGTCAGTTGGATAGCCATCCCCTTGGATTTTACTGTTGCGCAGAAGGCTAGGCTCAAACTCAGCCTCTTTGGGCCCATCATTATTTTCATAGTGGGTTTTTATGGGATCAAAACTCCTATGGCGTGTTGGTCGAAGGCTGTAAGGGACAAACTGGGTCCTAGGGAGGACCAAACCCAGGGCAGCTGCTCGGGCTAGTGAAGACAGCAACAAAACAGAAATGTTAGTGTAAGTATCTTACGCAAAAATATGACATTAAGGAACAACATGGAGGACATGCACAGGGTACCTCTTGCTGTGTTGGCACACCAGGAACCTCCAGCAAAGACCGAGCCAATCAAAAGAAAACTGCAAGAGATAAAGAAATTCAATACAAATGCATGATCTAGTAAGATAAACATTTTTAAAGAGCCACAAACGTTACCTTAGATATATGGGCAGAGCTCGATGCATTGTTTCAGTGGTATGGACCCAAACTACCTGATGACCAAATGATTCAAGCACCTTACGACCTCTTGACATGCAGCCACTCTAGCCTCAACTCTGCCTGTCTTTATTAACTAATTATGGACAGCTGGTTGTCATGGAGACCAAACCCAAACATTTAATTTACTCAACCATTAGGCAAATTGCTTCATTACACCAGCTGATTAGACAGAAATGTGTGCTCAGCGGCAGTATTGTGGTGGTTTAACCCATCGATATTAAACAGTGTTCTATATATATGTGGTTTAACCGTCCATTTTTGTTGCATGCAAGTAAGCTGTAAAGCATGATTTGAATTGAACAGGTCTTTTGAATGTGGAATGTTACAATCTTTACGTATGCAGGATAAAAATGATAAAACGAATCTGATAAAAATGATCATCATTACAGACTATGGCTGTGTTTACACAGGCAGCCCAATTCTGATATTTTTCCACTAATTGGTCTTTTGACCAATCACATCAGCTCTTTTCACATAAGAGCTTTTTCAGAGCTGATCTGATTGGTCAAAAGGCCAATTTGTGGAACAAAATATAAGAATTGGGCTGCCTGTCTAAACGCAGCCAAAGCATCTCAGTTGAACTAGGATCAGTTTAGCTTTTAATTTCAGAATGAATAATGTGAATATGGGCCCTGACTTTCATATTCGAATTGGTAAGCATGAGGTAAAAAGCTGAGTAATCATAGGTGCGCACAATTTTCATAATTCCCAAATATACACCATTTTTTTGTTTTGTTACCATGGCAATGTGATGTGATCCACAAGCTTCCTATGACAGTGCTTTCCCATGGTAGTACCTTGTGTAGATGCAGTAATTGCATTTTGCAATTAAATGGACAGAAAATCATGATAATCTGCAATTTGGAAATATTAGACTTAAAGGCCCACAATCGCCTCAGATGAAATGAACGACAGATGACCGACCCCCCTTGCAAGATATATTTGGTAACAGCATGTCAGTAAAAAAATACATTTTTTTCAAATAAAAGTCACATTAAAGCCTTGTTTTGGTGTTACTTCAGCGACTTCGGAAGACTGTATAAATCTAATAGGAGAAAAAAAAAACAGGATTAATTTTTATTTCATTAAAGGGAAGAAAATACTTTGCTTTGACTCGTGCAGTGTGGGGATGTCTGACGATAAAGCTAAGTAGACCAGCAGAGGCATTTAATAATTCACCCAAATTATTTCTGTCAGGACTGACAAGCTAAACGGCGGCTTGATTTAATTCTGTAATTGCACGTTCACCTTTACCCTAGACCCATACTTTGGTAATTAATAAGGCTTACCGTTATTTGAAATGTGGCACAGCAGGTAATGGAATTCAAATTGAAGATGATATGAAACCAAGGATGTGAACGCTTGCTGAGCCAAGGAGCTCACATTTCTCCTGGCCAGGGTGTCACTGGGGAAGAGATGTAGCCAAATCTAATGGAGCAACCTTCTGAGGGACCAAGGACGGCCTACAGTATTGTTCCTTTATAATCAGAAAGCATATTTACATTACCATAGGTTAGATTGACTGTACCTACATTACTCTGTGTTAATAGGAATACATTCTTAAAGGGAGAGTTCAGGATTTTGGCAAATAAGCCCTTTATTTACTTCCCCAGAGTCAGATGAACTTGTGGATACCATTTTTATGTCTCTGCGTGCAGAATTCTTACTAGCGTTTGCACAATTGCAAACTAGCATTAGCACAATGACTGGAAGTCTATAGTAACTGCTAGCATGCAAGTAGATACCATAGATGTCCAGTCATTGCACTAACGCTAGTTAGTCTCTGCCTGGCCGGTTCCCCTCTTTCCACTGGGATTCTCTGCCTCTAACCCTATTACAGGGGCTGAGTCACTGGCTTGCTGGGGCTCTCTCATGCCGTCCCTGGAGGGGGTGCGTCACCTGAGTGGGTTGATTCACTGTTGTGGTCATCCTGTCTGGGTTGGCGCCCCCCCCCTTGGGTTGTGCCGTGGCGGAGATCTTTGTGGGCTATACTCAGCCTTGTCTCAGGATGGTAAGTTGGTGGTTGAAGATATCCCTCTAGTGGTGTGGGGGCTGTGCTTTGGCAAAGTGGGTGGGGTTATATCCTTCCTGTTTGGCCCTGTCCGGGGGTGTCCTCGGATGGGGCCACAGTGTCTCCTGACCTCTCCTGTCTCAGCCTCCAGTATTTATGCTGCAGTAGTTTATGTGTCGGGGGGCTGGGGTCAGTTTGTTATATCTGGAGTACTTCTCCTGTCCTATTCGGTGTCCTGTGTGAATCTAAGTGTGCGTTCTCTAATTCTCTCCTTCTCTCTTTCTTTCTCTCTCTCGGAGGACCTGAGCCCTAGGACCATGCCCCAGGACTACCTGACATGATGACTCCTTGCTGTCCCCAGTCCACCTGGCCATGCTGCTGCTCCAGTTTCAACTTCCACCTGACTGTGCTGCTGCTCTAGTTTCAACTGTTCTGCCTTATTATTATTCGACCATGCTGGTCATTTATGAACATTTGAACATCTTGGCCATGTTCTGTTATAATCTCCACCCGGCACAGCCAGAAGAGGACTGGCCACCCCACATAGCCTGGTTCCTCTCTAGGTTTCTTCCTAGGTATTGGCCTTTCTAGGGAGTTTTTCCTAGCCACCGTGCTTCTACACCTGCATTGCTTGCTGTTTGGGGTTTTAGGCTGGGTTTCTGTACAGCACTTTGAGATATCAGCTGATGTACGAAGGGCTATATAAATAAATTTGATTTGATTTGATTTGATTAGTTAGCATTGGCTTGCGAAACTACCTCTAATTTCCTTCATACTGGATACAGTGACATAAAAATTGTATTCATGTGTTCATCTGACTCTATGGAAGAAGACAGATAAAGGGCTTCATTGCCAAAATCCCGAAGTATCCCTTTAATTGACTTGCCTGATTCTTAATGAACTTGCCTGGTTAAATAAAGGATAAATAAATGTGTGTTCAAAAGTATAGCCCAAACCAACTTCAAATGTAAGTATCCCTGTGAAGGAGGGGGAAAAAAAGAAAGTAAATTGTTTCACCTTCAGACTGCTTTCCCTTCTTTCCCTCAAACTTGTGATTTGGTGGACAGTGTTAACACAATTCATATCCCAAGTGGAGGTTTAGCGAGGGGGCTTATTTCACCGACATTCCTGCATGAGCTTGGCTGAGCCCTTTGGGGGTACAGTGTCAGCCGTGGAGGGTTGAAGCTGGTCCCCACACTCTGGCCCCCCTGGCCTCTGTCTCGCCTCTGGGGACCAATTTGTGGCTAGCCGGGGTATTCGATGTCACCTCCACAGGATTGGCCCTGGAAGACACTTAGACCCATACTTCTCTGGTTAACCACCAGTCGAAAACCATCTACAACTATTATGGAAATAAAAAATAAAGGTCTGTAACTGGACTGTATAGGGCATATACTCCCGATTGGACACATAATTATAACTCTTTCCCAGAGGTTTGTTTTCGGCTAATTGTCCTAAACCCATGTTAATATATATTAAAATCAATTAGGCCTTATAATACTCTGTCCTCTGAGGATTGAAACACATCAAAGCCCATAAGCACACAATCCAATTAAGAGCGTTTACTGTGTGGATTGAATTGCTGAACATTGCCCTCTTAAGCCCCAATCCCTGAATCAGTAAAAAATATTTGCCCAGGTGTGTGTTTTGCAGTGGTTTTTGTGCGTGTGTATGTGTGTGTATTTTTTTTGTTGCTTTGCTCACTCCATTGCTGCCCACTAAGGTAGAAGGCCTGAGGAAGTATTGGAGTTTTAACATTCTCTAGCCTAGTCCCCCGTTCCCCCTCCCCTACTGCCCTTGGCAACTCCACGTAACCACTGGCCTTCCGGCTGATGACTCATTATTACCCTCTTGTTTCAGGGGATAGCCTGAATCTTGAACTTGTATTAACATCTTCCCCCACATCCCCCTACTCATCCTCCACTCTCCTCTTCCTCTTCATCCCACTACCTGAGCGGCCTGCCGGTGTGGTCACCATCTTTATTTCAGAGGCAGGATAGCCTGTCTTGAACTCGTCTTCACATTTTTTTCCCTCCTTCTCCTCCCACTACCTTTGTTGCCTGCCGGTGTGGTCATCAGACACCAGGCTCTTAGAGGCTCTAGGGCTGAAGCTATCCCACAGCATGAATTTCAATCAGCAGAGGGAGGGAGGGAGAAGAGAGGGAGGGGAAGATGAATAGAGTTAGAATAAAATAGGAATAGATGGTATTGGAGAGAGGAATGGTGGTAAAGTAAGAGAGAGAGAGAGTGAGAGAGAGTGTGTGGGTGAGTTTGAGAGAGAATAACCTATTTTGTCTTTGCATTACCACATTACCAAGTCATCCAATTCATCCTGTGCTCAAACAACATTCATTAAAGTGAAAAGCAAGATATCGGGCCGGCAGAGTCTCGCACAACAATTAATTTGGAAATCTTGTTTTCTACCCTTCTCGTCTCTAAACTGACTGAACAATGACTGTTGGGACACAATCTGTCGTCATCCCTGTACTCTCCAAATGAGTTGAGGCGAAGCGCGGTGTCGAGACACGGCAAAGAGACAACACACAATGATAATTAACAGTGACAATGTGATGGCTCCTTTATATTCTGTCCCAATTAGGGAAGAAAACTTGTTGTCAAATATCGCCAATGATATTCCAGAACAAATACCCCCCCCCATGGCTGGCTGTTATGTGATGTGAGCCAGGGTGCAGCAGGGATGCAGTCACCTGTCAGGACTAATTTAGATGCTGTGAATTCCACATTTGCACTGTGCTACTTTCCCCATCCTCCTCCACCCTCCCTCAGCGTAACTTTGCATTCAGGGACTAATTAGTCCATACAGAGGGCATGAGACTCAAGCAAGAGGCAAATAAACAAATAAACATTCATCAATAACTGTGTCTTATGTTCTTGGCTGTATTACTACCATCTAAGAAAATGCTATCTGAATAATTATCTAGATTCATGGCTACAGCATGGTACTGAATATAGTAGTTGGAGAATGGCTGGCTGAGATACGTGGTGAATGCTGTGTGGTTATGTAACAACTCAAATGAACTCATCATCTGTCAAAATGATGTACAATCTATCAGCTTAACCAGTCCAGGTTAGATCATTTGGGTATATTTTTGCTCTGTGTAACATTTATTTTATTTTATTTATTTAACCCTTATTTTACCAGGTAAGTTCATTCTCATTTACAGCAACGACCTGGGGAATAGTTACAGGGGAGAGGAAGGGGGATAAATGAGCCAATTGTACACTGGGGATTATTAGGTGGCCATGATGGTACAGTATGAAGGCCAGAATGGGAATTTAGCCAGGACACATGGATTCTTTCACAATGTTAAAGGCCATGTTTCCCACGTATGTTGACCATTTATTGGCTGCTTTTCCTTCACTCTGTGGTCCATCTCATCCTAAACCATCTCAATTGGGTTGAGGTCAGGTGATTGTGGAGGCCAGGTCATCTGATGCAGCACTTCATCACTCACCATCTTAGTCAATTAGCCCTTACACAACCTGTGTATTTGGTCATTAACCTGTTGAAAAACAAATGATAGTCCCACTAAGCGCGAACCAGATGGGATGGCACATCACTGCAGAATGCTGTAGTAGACATGCTGGTTAAGTGTGCCTTGAATTTGAAATAAATTACAAATAGTGTCACCAGCAAGCATCCCCACACCATCACACATCCTCCTCCATGCTTCACGGTGGGAACCACACAGGCAGAGATCATTCACCTACTCTGCGTCTCACAAAGACACAATGGCTGGAACCAAAAATCTCAAATTTGGACTCATCAGACCAAAGGACAGATTTCCACCAGTCTAATGTCCATTGCTTGTGTTTCTTGGCCCAAGCAAGTGTCTTCTTCTTATTGGTGTCCTTTAGTAGAGGTTTCTTTGCAGCAATTTGACCACGAATGCCTGATTCACACAGTCTCCTCTTAACAGTTGATGTTGAGATGTGTCTGTTACTTGATGTGTCTGTTACTTGATGTGTCTGTTACTTGAACTCTGTGAAGCCTTTATTTGGGCTGAAATTTCTAAGGCTGGTAACTCTAATGAACTTATCCTCTGCGGCAGAGGCAACTCTGGGTCTTTCTTCCCCGTGGCGGTCCTCGTGAGAGTTAGTTTCATCATAGTTTTTGCAACTGCACTTGAAGAACATTTTGAAAGTTCTTGAAATCTTCCGGATTGACTGACCTTCATGATTTAAAGTAATGATGGACTGTCGTTTATCTTTGCTTTCTTGAGATGTTCTTGACATAATATGGACTTGGTCTATTACCAAATAGGGCTATCTTCTGTATACCACCTTGTCATAACATTGACCTGGGGGTAGGTTTATGACAGTCATAAATACCTCTTCCCCCCTTTTTCCTCTCTCTACCCTACTGATGTTACATTTGCAAAACCCTTGGTTAACATAGAGATTCTGGAGACATCAGAAGGTGGGGGGAAATTAACTATATTCTGGTAATCCGACCAATTGAACATATGCGGTGGTACTTAATGAATATGATGTCAGTTTGGTTGTCATCTGAGACATTCTCATCAATGATAAGATGACATAAACTCTACAGTGGAAAGTCTACACATCAGAGTTATCGGATTCATATGGAATTGTTGTTCAATTTAAATGTTTGAATATGAAATTATTCGTGATGGGATGAAATGTGATTTTAGCTTCTAAAATGTGAGATTTGGGTTTTCATAAGGTAGAGCTCTGCTCAATCAGTAGCCCACCCCTGTGAAGGGACATGGGCTATAAAACTTTTCAAACACGCCCTCCTCTCCCTTCCTTTATAAAGCCTTGACGACTATATAACCTCCTGTTCCGAGGATGTGAGGACAACGGTCCAATGTCAGAATGGTTCAGATAATAACTACAGAACGAAGCCAACATCAGCGCGAGCTTTGGTTGCGAATGGTATGAACTTTGAACTCTTATTCACTACAGAAGTGATACCTCCTAGCCGTTGAGTTAGCAACAGCCACTGCAAATGGGGGTTAGGAAGGAACAGACAGAGTAACCCGTCTACCACACAACGACGTTACTACAACGTATTCAATTTACCAGCAGAGACATTCTTCAAAGGCCAAAGGACTCGGTTGGGCAACACGGCCTTCCATCTACCACCAACCTACCGAAGCGCAGCTCAGAGTAAATATCTATTGTATTTTCCTTTTCCAAATGGGCGGTAATTTAGAATGCATAAGATACTGTATTCATGATAGCACAGCTTCGCCCTGTGTTCCTCAGTCTTCCTGCTCTTTCACTCAAACCCAGCCCCTTTTCTTTTGTGTAACAAGCTGTCATATCTGTTCTGCCCGCTAGGGACGTTTTCCTTTATGACGTAATTTGTAATCAAGTTATGATTTAATTATGTGTATGTGTAATTATGTGTGATTAGTTAGGTATTTAGTAAATAAATAATTAAACCCAATTTTGTATTGCTGATTCAACTTGTTAGCCAGGGATCGTGCAGATAACAAAGAATTCACAACTTTCAGATGAGACTGAATTAAGATGACGATTAATATTGACTGCTATTGATGTAAAATATTACTAGGTGTTTAAGAGTTTATTCAGAAGATAACAGCTCTATAAATATTATTTTGTGGTGCCGTGACTCTCTAGTTAATTACATTTACATGATTAGCTCAATCAGGTTATATTAATTCCAGAGAAATTATTTTATAGAATAGCATGTCATATCACTTAATCCGGCATAGCCAAAGACTCGACAACCCCTACCTTGTCACAGCTGACTGGCTCAAAGGCATTCCACAAATTAACTTTTATTAAGGTGCACCTGTTAATTGAAATGTATTCCAGGTGGCTACCTCATGAAGCTGTTTGAGAGAATTCCAAAAGTGTGAAAAGATGTCATCAAGGCAAAGGGTGGCTACTTTGAAGAATTTCAACTATAAAATATATTTGGATTTGTTTAACACTTTTTTGGTTAGTATATCATTCCATATGGGTTATGTCACAGTTTAGAAAATAGCTAAAATAAATAAAATCCTTGAATGAGTATAGTAAACTCACGTAAATTCATACATCGCCTTGGTCCGTACAATTGCCCTTATTTTAGCCCCCCAAAAATGTAATACTTCCAGATCAACTGTAATAACAGCTTTTTTCCATCTACGTAACATTGCAAAAATCAGAAACTTTCTGTCCAAAAATGATGCAGAAAAATTAATCCATGCTTTTGTCACTTCTAGGTTAGACTACTGCAATGCTCTATTTTCCGGCTACCCGGATAAAGCACTAAATAAACTTCAGTTAGTGCTAAATACGGCTGCTAGAATCCTGACTAGAACCAAAAAATTTGATCATATTACTCCAGTGCTAGCCTCTCTACACTGGCTTCCTGTCAAAGCAAGGGCTGATTTCAAGGTTTTACTGCTAACCTACAAAGCATTACATGGGCTTGCTCCTACCTATCTCTCTGATTTGGTCCTGCCGTACATACCTACACGTACGCTACGGTCACAAGACACAGGCCTCCTAATTGTCCCTAGAATTTCTAAGCAAACAGCTGGAGGCAGGGCTTTCTCCTATAGAGCTCCATTTTTATGGAACGGTCTGCCTACCCATGTCAGAGACGCAAACTCGGTCTCAACCTTTAAGTCTTTACTGAAGACTCATCTCTTCAGTGGGTCATATGATTGAGTGTAGTCTGGCCCAGGAGTGGGAAGGTGAACGGAAAGGCTCTGGAGCAACGAACCGCCCTTGCTGTCTCTGCCTGGCCTGTTCCCCTCTTTCCACTGGGATTCTCTGCCTCTAACCCTATTACAGGGGCTGAGTCACTGGCTTGCTGGGGCTCTCTCATGCCGTCCCTGGAGGGGGTGCGTCACCTGAGTGGGTTGATTCACTGTTGTGGTCATCCTGTCTGGGTTGGTGCCCCCCCCCTTGGGTTGTGCCGTGGCGGAGATCTTTGTGGGCTATACTCAGCCTTGTCTCAGGATGGTAAGTTGGTGGTTGAAGATATCCCTCTAGTGGTGTGGGGGCTGTGCTTTGGCAAAGTGGGTGGGGTTATATCCTTCCTGTTTGGCCCTGTCCGGGGGTGTCCTCGGATGGGGCCACAGTGTCTCCTGACCCCTCCTGTCTCAGCCTCCAGTATTTATGCTGCAGTAGTTTATGTGTCGGGGGGCTGGGGTCAGTTTGTTATATCTGGAGTACTTCTCCTGTCCTATTCGGTGTCCTGTGTGAATCTAAGTGTGCGTTCTCTAATTCTCTCCTTCTCTCTTTCTTTTTCTCTCTCGGAGGACCTGAGCCCTAGGACCATGCCCCAGGACTACCTGACATGATGACTCCTTGCTGTCCCCAGTCCACCTGGCCATGCTGCTGTTCCAGTTTCAACTGACCTGAGCCCTAGGACCATGCCCCAGGACTACCTGACATGATGACTCCTTGCTGTCCCCAGTCCACCTGGCCATGCTGCTGCTCCAGTTTCAACTTCCACCTGACTGTGCTGCTGCTCCAGTTTCAACTGTTCTGCCTTATTATTATTCGACCATGCTGGTCATTTATGAACATTTGAACATCTTGGCCATGTTCTGTTATAATCTCCACCCGGCACAGCCAGAAGAGGACTGGCCACCCCACATAGCCTGGTTCCTCTCTAGGTTTCTTCCTAGGTATTGGCCTTTCTAGGGAGTTTTTCCTAGCCACCGTGCTTCTACACCTGCATTGCTTGCTGTTTGGGGTTTTAGGCTGGGTTTCTGTACAGCACTTTGAGATATAAGCTGATGTACGAAGGGCTATATAAATAAATTTGATTTGATTTGAATGTCAATACCATTGTAAAGCACAATTTCTCCCCTTTCCAACACAATAAATGGCATGACCTAAACGCTGCCGTTTCTGCATAATTCAAGAAGGCAATGAGCCCCGTCGGGTGTTTTTAAAAATGGCGGGTGGGGAAGCGAAACTAATGCGTGATAATGAGAAGGAGAGATGTCGTGTGGGAAAATTGCTTTTTTTCACTCGATCTGTCCAACTTATCACCGTATTGCCTCTAAAAATGTAAATAAAACACCATAAAGAGTTTATATAATGTGTCATAACATACCTATTTGAAGGTTTGTGTCGAATTTTAATCGGGTTTTTAGGGCGGTGCTAAAGTGATCTTAGACGTAAACAGCGGCTTTGAGAATGATGATCGCATTCAATGATGACGCAAAAAATTACTAGGTATCCCCCCTTACCCCGTCACTGTCCATTTCTTGTTTTTAAACGATGAGAGAAGTGCTACACCTGGTGGAGAGAGATTGTAAGACAGAAATAGTTGCTTTATGCGTGCTGTACGTTACGACATGACACGTCTAGATGTAACGGAGGGTCCGTTTTTTCAACTTTTCTCCAAAACGATAGAGTCATTACCATGTTGCTCAATGCTTGAATAGAAACCTAGTTCACACCCCCGATTTTGACGTCAACATAGTCGCTACAGTCCCATTAGTTTTCTTTGTAGCCTCGTTTGAATGTTGCGGTTGCGCAAATTTGTACGCAATGGGGTGAGTTTACGTTACGTGTGTCCGAACTTTTGACTGGTTCTGTAGATTGAAAACTGTTGGAACGCTGAGCCGTTTGACTGCACCAGATTGCTGTGTGCGAGTGTGTTTCGTTTGACAATGTCAATGAAGCACCGTACTGCAGCCATATAGTTTTGAACCTAGAAGAAGAGCGAGAGACCGGAGAAGGCAAGAAGGAGTAGACTGAGATTGGTGTGAAGCATGTCGAGTTGGTCAGAAAAGCATGGTAAGCTACAGAGTGAGTGTCTTCACAACTGCCTAGTTTGTTAGCTAGCTATTGCATACAGATGTAACTTGGAGGTGAAGCATATGTTCTAATATAATTAATCAGGTTGTCATTTAGCTAGCTTGCTAGAAAGATGCGTTTTACACTTAGCGTTTGTATAAGTTTATCGATCGCACTACAAAACATAAACTTCTTCGATATAGGGGATATATATTTTGAATGCGCTGTGTTCCATTGTCTCCTTATATGGCTGTGAATGCGCACTGAATGAGCCTACACTTTCTGTTGTTTCCCCAAGGTGTCTGCAGCATTGTGACGTATTTGTAGGCATATCATTGGAAGACTGACGATAAGAGACTACATTTACCAGGTGCTCCGCTTGGTGTCCTCCGTTGCAATTATTGCATAATCTCCAGCTGCGTGTATTTTACCATTTGCTTCAGAGGAGAAACCAAACTGCCACGAATGACTTATCATCGAACAGATATGTGAAAAACACCTTGAGGATTGATTCTAAACAACGTTTGCCATGTTTCTGTCGATATTATGGAGTTAATTTGGAAAAAAGTTTGGCGTTGTAATGACAGAAACATTTTTTTTTTGGGCCAAACGTGATGAACAAAACGGAGCGATTTCTCCTACACAAATAATATTTTGGGAAAAACTGAACATTTGCTATCTACCTGAGTCTCCTCATTGAAAACATCCGAAGTTCTTCAAAGGTAAACATTTGTGAAAATGTTGCCTGCTGAATGCTAGGCTTAATGCTATGCTAGCTATCAATACTCTTACACAAATGCTTGTGTAGCTATGGTTGAAAAGCATACTTTGAAAATCTGAGATGACAGTGTTGTTAACAAAAGGCTAAGCTTGTGAGCCAATATATTTATTTCAATCCATTTGCAATTTTCATGAATAGTTAACGTTGCGTTATGGTAATGAGCTTGAGGCTATAATTACGCTCCTGGATACAGGATTGCTCGACGCAACAGGTTAAGTACACTTAGCATCAGGAAGCTTGGTCACGAAAATCAGAAAAGCAATCAAATTAATCGTTTACCTTTGATGATCTTCGGATGTTTTCACTCACGAGACTCCCAGTTACACAACAAATGTTCTGTTTGTTCCATTAAGATTATTTTTATATCCAAAATACCTCCAAAATAACGGCAACGCAGATAAAAATTCCAAATAGTTTCCGTAATGTCCACAGAAACATGTAAAATGTTTTTTATAATCAATCCTCAGGTTGTTTTTAAAATATATAATCGATAATATATCAACCGCAAATGTCTTTCACAGTAGGAGAGGGGAAAACAATGGCTGTCCAAATTCTGTTGCGCGAGCAAAACTCATGTGACCACGACGCGATGTTATTGTTCTGGCTCATTTTTCAAAATAAATCCTGAAACTATGTCTGATGACTGTTGACACATTGAGAAAGCAATAAGAAATGGAATCTGGTTCACATCCCTTTAAATCCAGCAAAGGGAGGCTATGGGACATGGAGTTTTCAAAATAGAAGCCACTTCCTATTTTGATTTTCCTCAGGGTTTCGCCTGCAATATCAGTTCTGTTATACTCACAGACATTTATTTTGACAGTTTTGGAAACTTTAGAGTGTTTTCTATTTGCATATATTAGCAACTGAGACTGAGGAGTTGGCCGTTTACAATGGGCACCTTTTCATCCAAGCTACTCAATACTGCCCCTGCAGCCATAAAAAGTTAAGAACTGGAGAAGCCCTATGCAACACCTGTCTACTCCTGAGGACTCTCTCTCTTTCAAGCAGACTCATTACCTCTATCCTTCTCTCTCCAGGTGCTAAAGAGACAGAACTTTCCAAGGACCCCCAGAGCCTTCTGACCAACTACCTGCGATCTCTTCAGAGAACAGAGAAGTGAGTCCAGTCATAACAGTATACTTGATAGCACTATGTAAACCTCCTTCACTATGGCAGTCTTCTTATGTGGCATATTATCCAGGTCAAATGTTTAGTTTTACTGTACTCACTCCATAACTCATGCTCTCTCCTTCCTGTAGAAGTCTTAATAAAAACGAACATGTGTCCACTAACATGTGTCCATCACCCTGCCACCCTGTTGTCAGCTATCCACAGACCCTTCACTAAGGAAGGATGAATCTATCAAGGCTTTCAATTGCCACATTTTGGGGATGACCAAATGCAATAGAATTTTGTATAAACAGCTCTTCATTTTTCAATTGTAAGATTACTAAACAATAACTTTTTCATAGACTATTTTTTACATTGATCTTAACATTTTTACCAACTTCAGTGGTATCGTAAACATCAAGACAAATACACTTAGAGCTTATGATTCAAAAGTGCTAAAATAAATGCAAGTCTCATGTCCAGAGTGAATAGATTAGTATTCATGTGTATCATACACATCACACAGGTGTGTCAACTAAAACACATATACCAGACAAAATGAAAGAATGGGACAAGTAGACAAAGTGAGTATAAGTCAGTGATTGCTTCCGTAGCAGTTTGTATGAATTTAAGTGGTAACATACAATACACGTTGACAGAATGGCGAGACAGAGAGAGGAAGACTGTTGCTGTACTTCCAGGTAAGGCCCTTGCTTCCAGTACCACTGTAGGCCCCAGTATTTAGTCATGTAGCTTGAAGAAGATGTCACCATCCAGGCCCATGTCAGGCCCATGTCACAGCATGCAGTGACCTGATAAGGAGATGACAATAAATGCATTATCACCAAAGCCATTGTCACCAAAGCCATGTTAGCATTCGCTGCACATGTTGCTGAACAATTCAACCCTTTTATTAGTGTCATATTGCATATTGCATATCAACAAGTGGTGTTTATTCTATTTTTATTGACAAATGTATTTTTGCAACATGCCATTTAAAAATCAACAGTAGTGAAATGACAAGGATTTAATGAAGAAAGAGTCAATGAACAAAATACAGTATCCATGTTGCAAAATCCTGTTTTGTCAGACATGCAGTGCATTCGGATATTATTCAGACCCCTTGACTTTTTCCACATCTTGTTACGATACAGCCTTATTCTAAAATGGATTAAATAAAACAATGTCCTCATCAACCTACACACAATTCCCCATAATGACAAAGCGAAAACAGTTTTTCACACATTTTTGCACATTTATAATACCTTATTTGCATAAGGACGAAGACCCTTTGCTTTGAAACTTGAAATTTAGCTCAGGTGCGTCCGGTTTCCATTGATCATCCTTGAGATGTTTGTTTTTTTAATTATTAGGGGTGGATCAGCTTAACATTGCGGAAAGAATGTTGTTTCCATCAATGTAATCATTTGCATCATTTCCAATCCCCCATATTTTTGGGGGGTAAATATATATATCCATATACGTAGGTTAAAAAGCCATATCTGTTTATTGTCCAATAACATATTTAAAAATAATCCATCTACCTTGATGATCTGTTTGAACAATTTGCACATTTGGATCAAAATGACTGTTAATTAAAACCATCACCCCTTTTGAATTTCTTTGCCCATGGGAGAAATATATTTCACCCCCCCAGTCCTTTTTTCACAAAACTTCATCATAATTGTTGAATGCGTTTCCTGTAAAGAATAGATATTATATTCCTTCTCTTTTAGCCAGGTAAATACTGATCACATTTTCTTATCTGCTAGGCCATTACAATTGTAACTGGCTATACTTATTTCACCACTTACCATAATGAGACAACCTTCAATTCTATTTATCAAAACATATGTTTGTAAACGTACCATTAAAAAGTAACATGATGATATAGCTGTAACATGATATTTGCATTGCTACTAAGTAAACCTCCAATTTGTCCCCAGTCTTCCACCCTCTAAAAGCCCTCCTCATCCCAAGTTGGGTTGTCATCCCAATGCCCGGCAGACCACCCCCACGCCCCGTATCCCATAGCCCTGAAAAGACTGGGATCCATCCTTCGAAAAGAGCACACAGTGGCATTTACAGAAGTAGATCAACTGCCAAACACATTTCCATCGCCCTCACCTCGATTTGTATTATATACAGCCATCAATATATATATATTAAGAATCCTGTTTCATATTTGTAGTAATGTAGGCAATTTATGAAAAGGATTTTTACCTCTCACCAGTCTCGCAGTTATCAAAATTACATAATTACAAGCAATTATTATATTAGCAAACAGTTGTTTTGAATCATCCTCTATTGTCCCTAACATATTTTACTCCTTCTCAGCAGTTGTGGGATACACACATACACCAACACACTCATACACACTCAACCCTTTCCCCCCACACAACCAAAGGCTCACATTCTTAACAGTTGCACCATCCCAGAGCCCAACTCAAGAAAGGTCTTGATTTACAAATGCATTTACAGTTGCAGCTGTATGACAAGGCCTGCAAGACCACGCAAAAAATTGGCAGAAATGGAGAGATTTTATTGACCATTGTCACATCCTAGATGGAGGTCAAATGTACACCTTTTCCCTGAAACACCCACAACACGGTCCCCCGTATTGACCATATTCCCAAGCATCTCCATGCAGTGACACTTTTGATTTTGTGCCACCAGGGCCACAATAATATTCCCCCTCTCTAGATGTCCGAGTGTGACCCCCTCCCCATGGGTTACTGCAGCTAGTGTTGCAAGCACTGCCACTGCCTGGATGGGGTCACCCCACCGGATTCCCCACCGGCTAGGTACAAGATCGTCAAGGTTCTCATTAGCAGCTTTGAGAATTTCCTTGTATAGTATGCTCTCCCTTTAGGGGACTTTGGCTTTGCAGGACCAACCCGGCCAAGCAGGCTCAGAATCTTGAGGTGGCAGTGCTGCTCTAGGTCTCTGACCGCATTTTGGCTGCATACAGACCGTTACAGCAGGCCCATAAAACAGTTAGGGACTTCTCCTTAGTATCTGGGTCATTCAGGTGGGTGTCTAGGGTAAAGGGTTGTGGACCGTTCCATCAATATAGGATCATAAATAAATAAATGAGATATAATATAGTTGAATTTAGTTCCCATGATAGGACAATAAATAAATTAAATGTATAATTTATTTTAAAACTTTTCCACCATGATAGGACAATAAGTAAATAAATAAATAAATAAGAAGTATAATTCATTATAAAAAGTATATCCATCATCTGAACAACATCCTTGATGTTTCTACAACTTGATTGGAGTCCACCTGTGGTAAATTCAATTGACTGGACATCATTTGGAAAGACACACACCTGTATATACAAGGTCCCATAGTTGACGTTGCATCTCAAGCAGAGACAGGATTGTGTCGAGGCACCGTCATGGGGAAGGGTACCAAAAAATGTCTGCAGCATTGAAGGTTCCCAAGAACACAGTGGCCTCCATTCTTAAATGGAAGAAGTTTGGAACCACCAAGACTCTTCCCAGAGCTGGCCGCGCAGCAAAACGGAACAATTGGGGGAGAAGGGTTCTTGGTTGGGGAGGTGACCAAGAACCCAATGGTCATTCTGACAGAGCTCCAGAGTTCTTCTGTGGAGATGTGAGAAGCTTCCAGAAGCACGACCATATCTGCAGCACTCCACCAATCAGACCTTTATGGTAGAGTGGCCAGACGGAATCCACTCCTCAGTAAAATGCACATGACAGCCCACTTGGAGTTTGCCAAAAGGCACCGAAATAGTCTTAAACCATGAGAAACAAGATTCTCTGGTCTGATGAAACCAAGATTGAAGTCTTTGACCTCAATGCCAAGCGTCACGTCTGGAGGAAACCTGGTACCATCCCTACGGTGAAGCATGGTGGTGGCAGCATCATGCTGTGGGGATGTTTTTCAGCGGCAGGGACTTGGAGACAAGTCAGGATGGAGGGAATGATGAACGACGCAAAGTGCAGAGAGATCCTTGATGAAAACCTGTTACAGAGTGCTCAGGACCTCAGACTGGAGCGAAGGTTCACCTTCCAACAGAACAATGACCCTAAGCACACAGCCAAGACAACACAGGAGTGGCTTCGGGAGAAGTCTCTGAATTTACTTCAGTGGCCCAGCCGTACTCAAGAATACTCGAGGCTGTAATCGCTGCCAAACACACTTCAACTAAGTACTGAGTAAAGGATCTAAATACATATGTAAATGTATTATTACAGATTTACATTTTTAATACATTTGCAAACATTTATGGGGTATTGTGTGTAGATTAATGAGGAAAAAACAATTTAATCAATTTTAGAATAAGGCTGTAACATAAGGGTTTGAATACTTTCCGAATGGACTGTAGCCCTGTCTTCCTCCAAAAAACCCATTTGTTTTATATTTGTGTCCAGAGGGCAGGGCCAGATGGTGTCTGCAGAGCAGCGGCAGCAGCCACACAGCTGTCCATCGGAGAAGATGACTGACTTGGGTATAGATGTACGAATGTCGCCTTAAGGCTGGTTAGTGGGATGGGAATTGATCGGAGGACAGTTGTCAAGACCATCATGGTAACCTGTGACTCATCCAGTAGGGTGGAACTGATTTGGGCAAGGATTTGTGTTATGAATTTGTCAGGGCATGGATTACAAGGTGTTGAAAGCGTTACAAAGGGATGCTGGCCCATGTTGACTCCAATGCTTCCCCAGTTGTGTCAAGTTGGCTGGAAGTCCTTTGGGTGGTGGACCATTCATGAAACACATGGGAAACTGTTGAGCATTAAAAACCCAGGAGCTTTGCAGTTCTTGACACAAACCGGTGCGCCTGGCACCTACTACCATACCCTGTTCAATGGCACTTCAATTTTGTGTCTTGACCATTCACCCTCTGAATGGCACACATACACAATCCATGCATCAATTGTCTCAAGGCTTAAATATAATTATTTAACCTGTCTCCTCCCCTTCATCTACTCTGATTGAAGTGGATTTAACAAGTGAAATCAATAAAGGATCACAGCGTTCACCTAGATTGTCATGAAAGAGCAGGTGTTCCCAATGTTTTGTACGTTTAGTGTACATTGTGATATTTTCCCTCTGCTTTTCCTATGTTATTAAACGTGTAATGTTTTTCAATATTACATCAAATGTATGTATCTTATTCCAGATGTTTAGAATCAATGAGTTGCTTATTTCCTTTTAGGAAATGTGAACTGTTTTTCTATGTAGTGTGTACACTCATGAGCAAATCTCAGGTTATATTCCAATATTGGCATGCCATAAACTAAACTCAGAGGAATGAAAGGGCAGTCATCGAGACACTTCCTGGCTGAGTCCTCCCACACTATAATTAGTGAGTACTCAGACTAGTTAGATTAGATCTTCGTGAGGTGTGGCCACGCCTTAGCAGTTCGATGATCTATCGCCTTGACAAACCTAACGCAACTCTGACCTGCACCATCCGACTCACGGAGAGTTAGCCATCTGCTGATAGGAACTTGCTGAACCTGCATTCTGCTCACTCACAACAAACCGCTGAGCTTTTATCTCTCCTATGGGGACCCAAACCTTCTACTGCACCCTAGCGCCTTAACTTCTTGAGTGTAGGGGGCAGGACTTTAGTTTTTGGCTAAGAAAACGTACCCATTTGAAACTGCCTATTTCTCAGGCCCTGAAACTAGAATATGCATATATTTGACAGATTAGGATAGAAAACACTCTGAAGTTTCCAAAACTGTCAAAATATTGTCTGTGAGTATAACAGAACTGATATTGCAGGCGAAAACCTGAGGAAAATCAAACCAGAAAGTGCTGTTTTTCCTGAAAGCTCTCTGTTCCATTGGATGCCTTGCCTCCATTTAAAGGGATATCAACCAGATTCCTTTTCCTATGGCTTCCTCAAGGTGTCAACAGTCTTTAGACATTATTTTAAAAAATTAGCTAAGATAACATCGCTTCAGTGGATAGCTGTGTGTTCGCAGAGTTTTGCTTGCGCAACAGAGTGGGGCAGCCATTGTCTCTCCCTCTCCTATCGACAGTCCCGGTTGATATATTATCGATTTATGTATTTTAAAAACAACCTGAGGATTGATTATAAAAAACATTTGACAAGTTTCCGTGGACATTACGGATACTATTTGGAATTTTCGTCTGCGATGTCGTGACCACTCGAGCCTGTGGATTTCTGAACACAACGCGCCAAACAAATGGAGGTATTTTGGATATAAAAATAATCTCTATGGAACAAAATAACATTTATTGTGTAATTGGGAATCTCGTGAGTGCAAACATCCGAAGATCATCAAAGGTAAGCGATTTAATCTATTGCTTTTCTGACTTTCGTGACCAATCTACTTGGCTGCTAGTGTTTGTAATATTTTGTCTACTGAGAGAGATGTTCTTACATAAACACTTGTTATGCTTTAGCTGAAAAGCTGTATTGAAATCTGACACACCAGGTGGATTAACAACAAGCTAAGCTGTGTTTTGCTATATTGCACTTGTGATTTCATGGAAATTAAATATTTTTAGTAATTTAATTTGAATTTGGTGCGCTGCAATTCAGCGGGTGTTGATTAAAATGATCCCGCTAAAAGAATGGGTGCGTCAAGAAGTTTTAACAAACTTTATCTGAACGGAGTTGACAACAAATTGAGAGAGAACGACGAGACCGACGAGCTCCGACGAGGGATAAAGCTTCTTCGGATGTAATCTCCAATGCCAGGAACACTGACCTTTTCCCTGTTTCGTCTGCCATAACGGAAACCCAACTGAACCAGACGACACTCAGCAAAAAATACACGTAAATACATCATTGCATTTAATTTCCCTTTGGGGGACACTGTGTTTGTATAAAAGTGGTGGCAGTAACTTATTATTGTAAGACTGAATTACATATGAAAAACCAATACTATCCTTGCACTGTCCATGGTGGATGTTAAGCTGATTAGGGAGCCTATACTTTCACAGCAGTGAAACTTTACTGATGTAGTCTCTCCTTCACTTCTCCTGTTTTCATGAATAAGAATTTCCAATTCTCCAAAGTCCTTTTAACGTCTTCTCATATCTGCCTGCGAGTAGGCTACAAGCATATTCAATTAATCTATAGAGTTCACCACATCAATGGTACTACATTTCGTTTGTATCTTGTGTCTATTAAGAGAACTGTACCTACCTCCTTTTCAATCTATGTTACTCTAGTAATATACATTTGAAGTAAATCCGTTGTTGCATTGAAGTCCTTAACAAGCGATTGGATTCTTGTAGTCTGAGAGCTCAACAACCATTCAGAATGAGAATATAGTAAATTACCTGTTGATTAAGACTATTGTTGATGTAGGATTAAGGGTAAAATGGTTAAATAACTTCTGATAGAGTTAATTCAAGGGGTTTCTCTAAATCAAAACTCTTCATGGTGCCCTTAGATTACTTTGGATAAGATAACCTAATTAATTAGATCAATTAATTGTTCCAGTAAATTCAATAATAAATGATCTTCTATATCCATAGCCAAAGTCACAACAACTGGTAGGAGGAAAAGGGAGTGTGAGAGAGAGATATCAGATAGAGAGAGAGAATAGGCCTGGGCATTGTGAGGTTCAACCCAGAGGCTCTCTGCTTGGCACACAAGCTACAGTTCCAGTCAAAAGTTTGGACACACCGGCTCATTCAAGGGTTTTTCTTTATTTGTTCTATTTTCTACTTTGTAGAATAATTAGTAAAGGCATCAAAACTATGAAATAACACAGGGAATCATGTAGTAACCAAAAAGGAGTTCCCACAATATGCAGAGCACTTGTTGGCGGCTTTTCCTACACTCTGCGGTCCAACTCATCCCAAACCATCTCAATTGGGTTGAGGTCAGGTGATTGTGGAGACCAGGTCATCTGATGCAGCACTCCATCACTCTCCTTCTTGGTCAAATAGCCTTTACACAGCCTGGAGGTGTATTGGGTCATTGTCCTATTGAAAAAGAAATGATAATCCCACTAAACGCAAACCAGATGGGATGGCGTAAAGCTGTAGAATGCTGTGGTAGCCATGCTGGTTAAATGTGCCTTTAATTCTAAATAAATCACAGACAGTGTCACCAACAAAGCAACATCACACCTCCTCCTCCATGCTTCACGGTAGGAATCACACATGTGGAGATAATCTTTTCACCTACTCTGCGTCTCACAAATACATGGCGGTTGGATCCAAAAATCTCAAATTTGGACTCATCAGACCAAAGGACAGATTTATTCTGGTCTAATGTCCATTGCTCATGTTTCTTAGCCCAAGCAAGTCTCTTCTTCTTACTGGTGTCTTTTAGGCGTCGACAGAGATAGCCGCCTCACTTCACGTTCCTAGGAAACTATGCAGTATTTTTTTTAATGTGTTATTTCTCACATTGTTACCCCAGGTAATCTTAGGTTTTATTACATACAGTCCGGAGGAACTATTGGATATAAGAGCAATCTCAACTCACCAACATTACAACCAGGAATACGAATTTCCCGAAGCGGATCCTCTATTTGGCCTACCACCCAGGACAATGGATCGGATCCCAGCTGGCGACTCAAAACAACGGCGCCATAGAAAACCTGCGGGCTCTCCTTCACTGTAGCCAATGTGAGTAAAACATTTAAACGTGTTAACCCTCGCAAGACTGCAGGCCCAGACGGCATCCCCAGCCGCGTCCTCAGAGCATGCGCAGACCAGCTGCCTGCTGTGTTTACAGACATGTTCAATCAATCCTTGTCCCCACATGCTTCAAGAGGGGCACCATTGTTCTTGTTCCCAAGAAAGCTAAGGTAACGGAGCTAAATGACTACCGCCCTGTAGCACTCACTACCGTCATCATGAAGTGCTTTGAGAGACTAGTCAAGGACCATATCACCTCCACCCTACCTGACACCCTAGACCCACTCCAATTTGCTTACAGCCCCAATAGGTACACAATGACACAATCGCCATCACACTGCACACTGCCATCCCCCATCTATACGAGAGGAATACCTATGTAAGAATGCTGTTCAGCGATTACAGCTCAGCATTTAACTACATAGTATCCTTCAAACTCGTGGGTCTTGTGCAACTGTCTTGTGCAACTGGGTCCTGGACTTCCTGACGGGCCACCCCCAGGTGGTGAGGGTAGGAAGCAACATCTCCACCCCACTGACCCTCAACTCTGGGGCCCCACAAGGGTGCGTTCTCAGCCCTCTCCAGTACTCCCTGTTCACCCACGACTGCGTAGCCATGCACGCCTCCAACTCAATCATCAAGTTTGCAGACTACAGTAGTAGGCTTTATTACCAACAACGACAAGACGGCCTACAGGGAGGAGGTGAGGGCCCTCAGAGTGTGGTGGCAGGAAAATAACCTCACACTCAATGTCAACAAAACAAAGGAGATGATTGTGGACTTCAGGAAACAGCAGAGGGAGCAACCCCCTATCTACATTGACGGGACAGTAGTGGAGAGGGTGGAGAGTTTTAAGTTCCTCGGCGTACACATCACGGACAAACTGAAATGGTCCACCCACACAGACAGCTTGGTGAAGAAGGCGCAGCAGCGCCTCTTCAACTTTAGGAGGCTGAAGACATTTTGCTTGTCACCAAAAACACTCACAAACTTTTACAGATGCACAATCGAGAGCATCCTGTCGGGCTGTATCACCGCCTGGTACGGCAGCTGCTCTGCCCATAACCGGAAGTCTCTCCAGAGGGCAGTGAGGTCTGCACAACGCATCACCGGGTGCAAACTACCTGCCCTCCAGGACACCTACACCACCCGATGTCACAGGAAGGCCAAAAAGATCATCAAGGACAACAACCACCCGAGCCACTGCCTGTTCACCCCGCTATCATCCAGAAGGCGAGGTCAGTACAGGTGCATCAAAGCGGGGACCAAGAGACTGATAAACGGCTTCTATCTCAAGGCCATCAGACTGTTAAACAGCCATCAATAACATTGAGTGGCTGCTGTCAACATACTGACTCAACTCCAGCCACTTTAATAATGGAAAAATTGATGTAATCAATTTATTACTAGCCACTTTATCATGTTTAAATACCCTACATTACTCATCTCAAGTATATATACTGTACGCTATACCATCTACTGCATCTTGTCATCTTGATGTAACTAAATTAAATATTTATATAATGTTTTCATACCCTACATTACTCATCTCATATGTGTCATGACTGTCCTGATCAGATCAGGTTACAGGAGACCACAACCCTACAGATGATCTCTCAACCCCAACAGAGGAGGAGAGATCTAGGTTTCTGAAGATGTGGGGGTTTAATGACCCCTCACGCCCCTGGTAAATCTCAGGCCACAGACAAATTCCTTTTGTCCTGTTACTATGGAGAACCAGCCTCAGAACATTAAACGTGAAATCAAGGAATTTGGAACAATGGTTTCCGTCAACCACAATGGTGGTCATGACAATATATGGAATATGAAAATGTATGTCATTTTTGTTTTGTTATTAAAAGTTAACTTCTTGATGCACCCCATCCCGTTAGCGGGATCATTCTCATCAACAACTGCTGAATTGCAGAGCGCCACATAAAAAAATATATACAAAAAATATTTATATTCATGAAATCACAAGTGCAATATAGCAAAACACAACTTAGCCTTTTGTTAATCAACATGTCGTGTCAGATTTAGAAAATATGCTTTACAGTGAAAGCAATCCAAGCGTTTGTGTAAGTTATTCGATCACTAGACAAAACATTATGAACACCTAGCATCAAAGTAGCTTGGTCACGAAAATCAGAAAAGCAATAAAATGAATCGCTTACCTTTGATCTTCGGATGTTTTCACTCAGGAGACTCCCAGTTACACAATAAATGTTCTTTTTGTTCCATAAAGATTCATTTTATATCCAAAACACCTCCGTTTGTTTGGCGCGTTATGTTCAGAAATCCACAGGCTCGAGCGGTCACGACAACGCAGACGAAAATTCCAAATAGTATCCGTCATGTCCACAGAAACATGTCAAAGTTTTTTTTTTATAATCAATCCTCAGGTTAAAAAATATATATATAATCGATAATATATCAATCGCGACTGTCTCTTTTTCAGTAGGAGAGGGAAAAACAATGGCTGCCCCACTCTGTTGCACAAGCAAAACTCATGCGAACACCCAGCTATCCATTGACGCGATGTTATCTTTCTCGCAAATTTTTCAAAATAAAAGCCTGAAACTACGTCTAAAGACGACACCTTGAGGAAGCGATAGGAAAAGGAATCTGGTTGATATGCCTTTAAATGGAGAGAAGGCAGGCTATGGAACATGGAGCTTTCAAAATAGAAGCCACTTCCTGGTTGGATTTTCCTCAGGTTTTTGCCTGCAATATCAGTTCTGTTATACTCACAGACAATATTTTGACAGTTTTGGAAACTTTAGAGGGTTTTCTATCCTAATCTGTCAAGTATATGCATATTCTAGCATCTGGGCCTGAGAAATAGGCCGTTGACTTTGGGAATGTTATTTTTCCAAACATGAAAATAGTGCCCCCTAGCTGAAAGAGGTTAATAGATGACGTTATTACGAAAACATTGTAACGTGAAGAGTTTTCCTAGTACATGTTTGATGTTTATACATTGTACGTTGTGTGGAAAATGTCCAAATCAAAGGGAATGTTGTCGTAAAGATGAAATGTGAAGTTAGTTGTCTAAAATTGGATTTGAGAAAAACCTAGACCTTGCTCTTAACTTGATATGCCCAGAGAATTGCCCTAAAGGCTGTTACGCCCACTTCTGATCCAAGGGTATGAAACCTGTGAGTAAAGAATTTACAGACAAGACTATGTGACCCAAGCTGCAGCCAAGGTCTAAAAAGTGAACGAACCCAGAACGCAACACAAGTTTGAAGACAAATAAATATTTTTCTACCCAAGCTATGGATGAGTAGCTGTGTCTAAGCGGGTGAATTCAAGCCGGACCCCCTAGCATCCAATCCCAGCGAATCGTGGTATCTAAACGGTTTCATTCATATGCTGTGAGCTCTGAGCTACAGAGCTGTCTGTCCTCAGAAGACCCATTCCTCCTAAGCCAAAAGGACACTGACATCGTGAGGACGACCAGAAAGGTGCGCCGGAGAAGTGCGTCATCGAGCAGCCTGAACGGTCCCTTGAACGGTCCACGCAGAGAATCCTCGGAGATCTTCCCCACGGAATTACATCATTATATTCTGACCCATAAGAGCGGCAGTTTGGGTCAAGGCTAGGGTTAGAATAGCATAGCTGACAAATTCACCCAAATGTATATTTCTCTCATGTACTTGCTTTTTCCTCTCTCTCTTTGAAATCCCCATTTTGGGTAACGCGCCATAGTGTGTGTTCTAATCAATAGCCTATAATGTGTTTGTCTATGTGTATCTTTTATCATCATTTTGGCTTTCTCGTAAATAAATATTCAACTAAGATTGGTGTGGTACGAATTCATTGGTGAGACCCAGGTCAGTGCAGATACACGGGCTATACGACGTTCAGAACGAGATTGTAGAGGTAACTGGTTAATTAGCGGCTGTTGTAAAATCGATATTCTGATATTCTTTGAGTTAATTTGGGAAATAGAAACTCAATAAAAACTAATTTTCCCATGGTGCCCCAGGTTAATGAGTTAATAATTGCTTGATTCAGTTAATCACGCAATTAGAAACTTTTAATCATTCGATGAACAACAGTCGTCATATTACTGTAACTAATACAACGTCACGACATATGTATATACTGTACTCTATACCATCTACTGCATCTTGCCATCTTGATGTAATGTTTCAATAGCCACTTTAAACAATGCCGCTTTATATGTCTTCATACCCTACATTACTCATCTCATATGTATATACTGTACTCTATACCATCTACTGCATCTTGCCTATGCCGTTCGGCCATCACTCATTTATATATTTTTATGTACATATTCTTATTCATTCCTTTACACTTGTGTATAAGGTAGTTGTTGTGGAATTGTTAAGTTATATTACTTGTTAGATATTACTGCATGATCGGAACTAGAAGCACAAGCATTTCGCTACACTTGCATTAACATCTGCTAACCATGTGTATGTGACAAATACATTTGATTTGATTTGATTTAGTAGTGGTTCTTTGCAGAAATTCGACCATGAAGGCCTGATTCACACAGTCTCCTCTGAATAGTTGATGTTGAGATGTGTCTGTTACTTGAACTCTGTGAAGCATTTATTTGGGCTGCAATCTGAGGCTGGTAACTCTAATGAACTTGTCCTCTGCAGCCGAGGTAACTCTGCATCTTCCTTTCCTGTTGGGGTCCTCATGAGAGCAACTGTCATCACAGTGCTTGATGGTTTTTGCGACTGCACTTGAAGAAACATTTAACATTTCTGAAATTTTCCGTATTGACTGACCTTCATGTCTTAAAGTAATGATAGACTGTCGTTTCTCTTTGCTTATTTGAGCTGTTCCTGACATAATAAGGACTTGGTCTTTTACCGAAAAGGGCTATCTTCTGTATACTACCCCTACCTTGTCACAACACAACTGATTGGCTCAAACGCATTAAGATGAAAGAAATTCCACAAATTAACTTTTAACAAGGCACACCTGTTAATTGAAATTGCATTCCAGGTGACTACCTCATGAAGCTGGTTGAGAGAATGCCAAGAGAGTGCAAAGCTGTTATCAAGGCAAAGGATGGCTACTTTGAAGAATCTGAAATATATTTTGATTTGCTTAACACCTTTTTGGTTACTACATGATTCCGTATGTGTTTTTTCATGTTTTGATGTCAATGTAGAAGAGAGTAAAAATAAAGAAAAACCCTTGAATGAGTAGGTATGTCCAAACTTTTGACTGGTACTGTATATCCCACCATTAGAGGATATACAGTCCAACATTTAACATTGCTAATTGGAAAACAAATATTCTCATTTACCAGCGGTAAAGCAGGAAACACGTTTTTGTACTGTGAACTTTCCAACCTTAATGACCGTGGAGTTGTTTCGAAGTGTCGAGAGAGAAATTGGTCACCCACTCCCTCCCTTCTGTGTTCGTCTTTCTGCCGACAAGGGTATTGCATTTAATGAGAGAGTGGAAGGTGGTCAGGGTGTTCATTTGCTTTGTTAATGAGAGGTGGACAGCTGGTGTGTAATACACCACATGGAGACATCACAAATACATGTTATTGGGTTCACACCACACTGGGCTCATCCGAAGGCCACAACTGGCTGTGCATGGGCCATGAGCCAAGGAGAGTTCTCAGAGGATGTTTTAGAGTTGTTATAGACATCATTTAAGATTTTACTCTCTGACATGAGAGTGACCAAAACATTACGACGCCACACAAACTTTCCTAGACCCCTAGTAAAAGGGCTGATGACAGTGGGAGTCTCGCAACAACACCATGTTTTCTTGTGAACACGCACTATGGCTACCACAACAAAAGCAGTCAAACAAGAAAAGGATCTTGATGTGACATCTCGCCTGTAGGAGTACAGAAGACCTTAAGTCTCCATCGTGGCACCAGCACCTGTTGGTCTAGGAGAGATGCAGCCAGGATGGGAGGCAAGACAAGCTGAAGAGAAGTAGGGTGTACATAATACGGCTCACTGCTCTTTGAGTCAATCATCAACCGTGGGAGGTTCGGGCAAAGGGGAAGGGAATAGAGAGTGTTACAGTCAATTGGTTGAATCAAGGAGGGGTGAGGCATGTGGTTTAAAGCTGAGGATGTCCTACAATGTGCACCTTGAAGGTGTCTCACCTGCACTTCATTATGCTCTGTTGTTCTGGACTCTGGGCTGGGTGGTGGTAGCTTGTACTGTTGGCAACTTTGTGCTGCTGTGTCCCTCTGTTCTGGTGTCTCTTCAGCCATCTCTGTCAGACCCCACCTGCCCTGCAGCCTGGAAGGGGGAGACACCTGGCACAAGATCCCGCTATGCCACTCACACAGCATATACAGTAGGAGCTTCTCTCCACAAGTTGAAGAAATGTAATGTGTGTTTGTGTTTGGTGTGTGGTGTGTTTGTGTGTGTGTGGTGTGTTTGTACGTTTATATCATATCTGCATTAAATAAACAGCAAACTGTTTTGTGCTCGGTCAAATAGAACAGCCGTATGGGCGGCATACAATATTTTATGATTGTGTGATGTTCATTGAGCATGAATGACTCTATGGTGGACAAATGGTATTGTATCAAATAATGTGGTTTGTAGATTCATTTACAGGTCCGTAACAGTCAGTCGTCTTGTTTACTAGTCAAATGCAGTCAACATACATTATTTGGTAACGATTTGCTCTCCATAACACATTCATTACACATCTATACGCATTTCATGAACATGTTATAACAGGTCCAAACGCCTTATTAAAGGTTAATTAAATATATCCATTGCATATCTATAGGACATTCTTGACATGCGACGCAAGAGCTCATTTGGGTATCTAAGATGCATCATTACAATGATAGGGTAGTGTCATCATTACGGCTGTTCTCAAAACGTGTGCTTCTGCCATACTAGTTAACGTGGCAATCAACTAATCAAAAAAACTAAAACTAATGTAGTACATCCCAGATATGACAAAAGAAACGACAAAATAAAATGCATACTTTTTATTGATATGTCCACATGTCTTCTCATTGAGTGAAAGTATCCTGAAGCAAAAGGCCATCAAAGCTCCAGCGAATATTTTGTATTCACCAGTGTGGTTTCTATCAAAGCAATGGGTGAATCCTCTCCTCTAGTGCATTAAAGCGCGATCCACCAACCATCTGGAGTCCAAGCCCAAACTTTTCTCGAGGAAATAAAGGGGAAAAGCAACGCTGTTGGACACTGCACACTGCACAGCAGTCAACAGTCGATTGGTTTTGCTGAATAACACAGAATTACAGTTTTAATTGGCCGGTATCCTTGTTGGTAGAGGGATAGAGTATTGCACACACAGCAGAAATGATTCCAAGCACAACTCCAGCATCGTTGGGCAATGCCTTGTAAGTGTGTTGACAGGCAATGTCAATGTTGTTGGAGGACCGGTGGTAGAAGTTAATCTGATGGTCTGACGACAAGAAAAGAGAGTGTTCCGCAGTTTTTAAATGAACAAAATGGTAGGAAAATGGTAGGACTCGTGTCGTTCTAATAGGATTTCTGTTGTGTAGGTTGATTATTTACTCCACGATTTTTTACATGGAATGGAGCTTCCTTCCTAGGAGTCTGTACTTCCTGCTGTGCTCTATAGGGTGAAATAAGATGTTTTTGCTTGTCACAGCATAACGAAGAATGATAGCCAAGCTTTGCATGTAAAAGGATACTTAAATCAACAAAGAAATGTCATTATATCTCAGAGTCAGGCGATGGAATTTACTAATTGCATTATGTCCATCACACCACTAAATTCACATGCTGGAATTTAAAGCCAATATCAGGCATGTTCCTTGAACCATTAAATTGAATAGGTTTGCATTACTGCAAGGACAGGTATGGGGAAAGAGAAATGTAATCCAGAAAACAACAAAGGAGAAACCTGTTCATAAACGCTCATCGATCACATCCTTCTGCAACATACAATAAGAAACTCTCTCATGCATACATAATCACATCAGACACAAACACACACACGAGTGCACACACATCCCGTAAATAAGTGAGAGGAATTTCAATGTGAATGACCCAACCAAATGTTTCCATGCCAGTCCTCCCACGCCAGCTCTCATCTTTAATCAGGTGTTTTGTTGTGCTAAATTACTCTGTACTAAAAAGCAAAGCACTGCTGCCCAACATACATACAGAGAGAGAGAACAGGGAACAAACAATGCAGAGGACCCCTGATTGCTGCAAGTATCACCTCATGTAAGCAGCAGCCTTAAAGTGGTGCACAATCACGGCAGTAGCCACTTTAGTAGTCAGCCATTATGAAACATCCACAATTACACAAAGCAAAAGAGTCCAGATGTCGATTGCTTTTTGTCTGCCAAGGACAGTACATAGCAAAATAGATGCATCCCTCTTGAGAGAACTTCTGATTCAACTAAGGAGAAATTACAATGTATGCTTTGAATAGAAATGATATAGGTTTGATAAAATGCTATGATTTTCCCTATTGAGGACAGCCAATATAATAGAGGCTTGATGAGCAACATAAACGTGGACTCTTTTCAAAAGCCTTTTCACAATTTCAATTGGTCTCACTTCAGACAAACTTAAAGTGGGATCATTCAATCTTCAAATCCGCCAGACAAAAATGCAGACACACAAACACCTAGCACAATGACAAAACCCCAAACTATGTTGTGACAATATAAAACTGTACAGAACCTATCATCACATTTCAACAGCAAGTATAACAATCAACAAGTAGAAGGGTGGCAGGTAGCCTAGCGGTTAAGAGTGTTGGGCAAATAACCGAAAGATCGCTGGTTTGAATCCCCGAGCCAACTAGGTGAAAATTCTGTCAACATGCCCTTGAGCAAGGCACTTATGCTGCTCTGGATGAGAGTTTTTTAACAACCCATAAACAATAAATGTCTTCTCGAATGTGCAATAATTTAGTGCATTAAACACAGGCTCATAAGGGTTTAAAATATTCATAATTCACATTTTCTTCCCATAGTTCTTTGCTGCGCATAATAATTCATCTTTGAGAGTGATATGCTGTCAAGGGAGATTTCTGATGTGCCTATTCTATTCTAGGCTACAGCCTGAACACACGGCCTCCTTTACCCAGCGTGCATGTGTTTCCTCTCTTTTTTGTGTGTTTCAGTAACAAGTGAATAACAACTCCAACCGAAACAATTCAAACAACAATGGATTGATGCGCCAAGAGATTTCATCAAGCGAATGACGGAGAGGGAGTTTAGCATACCCAGGCATTAGTATGCTAAAGTGGAGTGCGAGTGTGTAACAAGCCGTTGGATGGGAAAAACAGTGACATTGCCTTCAAGTGGAGTTAATGTTGAATATTTCAGTTCCTCTTTTTACTCTGAGGAGCGGGATCCTCTAGAGGGCCGTGGTGTGCTTTGATTGTGAATGGCTCCACCTGCCCTTTTAGATCTATGAAAGTAAAGGAGGACTATCGATCAGAAGGAGGAATCAATCCTCCTCATAGCCTAGCCTAGCGCCCGTTGGTTCATTATTCATCATTCTCTGTCCATCTATCTATCTGCCCGTCTATCCTCTATCCATCCATCATGACTCTTGATTTCTCCTAACCGTATTTGAAAACGTAGAAATGTAACATATTCCATGTCATTCTATTTTCATTTGGAAATTATATACCCTGCGTGGTGAACTCCTTGACGACGGTCATAAGGCAGATGAATATGACTGCTCTTCAGAAATGAGTCCTCTCATTGCTAGTCAGCAAGCTTGACTCTGCTCAAACCCAGCCTTTAGAAAAAAACTGTGCCACATTGTGGTGCCTCCGTGATGAAAAATCGGGACAGCATAGAAATAGCTAGTTGCCGGAGGGTATCACAAACAATTTCAGTTGTTGCCTGTAATTGAACAGACCGGCATAGGTTTAGCATTCCAGTTAAAGATATGTATTATCTGCAACAATCATTTCTGGGATTTATTATTTTGTCCCTCAACGCCACGCCACCCCCCACTCCCACAACCCCACACCACCACCACCCACTCCCCCCAGCATGCTTTTGCACATTTTAATCAATGTCAAGCTTGGTTGCACTGTGAGTAACTGTCCCTCACTATAACATTGAGCAGACAAAGCAAAAGAGATCAGGGCATATATTCAAAAAGCATTTCAGAGTAGGAGCACTGATCTAGGATCAGCTCCCTCCTGTCCACAAATAGCTACCCAGATTATCTGCATTGACCCTTTTTGCACTAAAGCTGCTGCTGCTGTTTACTATTTGTCACTTTATTCCTAGTTACAGTATATGTACATGTATACCTCAATTACCTCATACCCCTGCATATCGACTCAGTACTTGTACCCTATGCATATAGCTAAGTTATCATTACTCATTTTGTATTCATTATTAATTGTATTACAACATGTTATTACTTTTCTATTATTTCTCTATTTTCTTTCTCTCTGCGTTGTTGGGAAGGGCCTGTTAGTCTGCACCTGTTGTCTATGAAGCATGTGACTAATAACATTTGATTTGATTTGAGGCTTACATTTGATCCTCGACCCTCATTTATGTGCTCTCTGTCGCTTGGAGCTGCATGGCAAACGGTCCAGGAACACAAGGAAAGCACAAAGGACAATGCCCAAGGACTAGTGAGCCATTCCCCCTCTGAGGGGCAAAAATGTGTCTGAAAATTAACTCTGAATTACTCTATGCAAAGGGGTTTTATTGTCTTCTCAGGAAGTCTGTCTTATTTGCATTTGTCTCATCCCCCACACAAGCCTTTAGATGCTGTGACACCCTGAGGAGATTGGGCCTTGGTGGTCAGGTTACACTGTCAACTTGGTATCGTTTCATTGGTCAATGGTTGTTGCTTTTGGGTTCAGAAAGGTACAACTTCAGATGTTATAAATGATAGAAAACACTCTAAAGTTTCCAAAACTGTAAAAATATTGACTGTGAGTATAACAGAACTGATGTTGCAGGCGGAAGCCTGAGAAAAATCCAATCCGGAAGTGCCTCATGTTTTGAAAGCGCTGCGTTCCAATGCGTCCCTATTAAGCAGTGAATGGGCTATCAACCAGATTACTTTTTCTCCGTATTCCCCAAGGTGTCTAAAGCATTGTGACGTAGTTTTACACATTTATGTTGAAGAATACCCGTACATTGCGCAAGTGGTCACCTGATGCTCCCAGAGTGATTCTCTCATAAAATACAGAGGTAGCCATTATTCCAATCGGTCTTACTGAAAAACGAAATGTCCCGGTGGATATATTATCGAATGGATATTTGAAAAATACCTTGAGGATTGATTATAAACAACGTTTGCCATGTTTCTGTCGATATTATGGAGCTAATTTGGAATATTTTTCTGTGTTTTCGTGACTGCAATTTCCGGGCGATTTGTCAGCCAAACGTGAAGAACAAATGGAGCTATTTCGCCTACAAAAATATTTTTTGGGGAAAAAGGAACATTGGCTATCTAACTGGGAGTCTCGTGAGTGAAAACATCCGAAGCTCATCAAAGGTAAACGATTTAATTTGATTGCTTTTCTGATTTCCGTGACCAAGTTACCTGCTGCTAGCTGGACAAAATGCTATGCTAGGCTATCGATAAACTTACACAAATGCTTGTCTAGCTTTGGCTGTAAAGCATATTTTGAAAATCTGAGATGACAGGGTGATTAACATATTTAACCTTTGATTTTCATGAATAGGAATATTTTCTAGGAATATTTATGTCTGTTACGTTATGCAAATTAGTGTCAGTCGATGATTACGCTCCCTCATGCAGGATGGGGAGTCACTAGAGGGTTTTAAGACATGAAGGTCAGTCAATCTGGGAAAATTTCAAGAAGTTGCAACAACTATCAAGCGCTATGATGAAACTGGCTCTCATGAGGACTGCCCTCAGAAAGGAAGACCCAGAGTTACTTCTGCTGCAGAGGACAAGTTCATTAGAGTTAACAGAACCTCACATTGCAGCCCAAGTAAATGCATCACAGAGTTCAAGTAGCAGACACATCTCAACATCAACTGTTCAGAGGAGACTGTGTGAATCAGGCCTTCATGGTCTAATTGCTGCAAAGAAACCACTACTAAAGGACACCAATAATAAGAAGAGACTTGCTTGGGCCAAGAAACACGAGCAATGGGCATTAGACCAGTGGAAATCTGTTTTTTGGTCTCAACCGCCGTGTCTTTGTGAGACGCAGAGTAGGTGAACGGATGATCTCCGCATGTGTGGTTCTTACCATGAAGCATTGAGGAGGAGGTGCAATGGTGTGGGGGTGCTTTGCTGGTGACAATGTCAGTGATTTGTTTTTCAACAGGACAATGACCCAAAACACACCTCCAGGTTGTGTAAAAGCTATTTGACCAAGCAGAATGATAGAGTTCTGCATCAGATGACCTGGCCTCCTCAATCAAGCTACCTGAACCCAATTGAGATGGTTTTGGATGAGTTGGACCGCAGAGTGAAGGAAAAGCAGCCAACAAGTGCTCAGCATATGGGGGAACTCCTTCAAGACTTTTGAAAAAGCGTTCCTCATGATGCTGGTTGAGAGAATGCCAAGAGTGTGCAAAGCTGTCATCAAGGCAAATATCTTTTGATTTGTTTAACACTTTTTTGGTTAATACATTATTCCATATGTGTTATTTCATAGTTTTGACATTATTCTACAATGTAGAAAATAGTCAAAATAAAGAAAAACCCTTGAATGAGCAGGTGTGTCCAAACTTTTGACTGGTACTGTATATAATCGTATCCATTATGATCTAAAACTCAACATTTGTGAATATGTGCCTTCCTGTTACAGTAACAGCTGCAATATATATTCATTATGGCTAAACCATACATGTATGTCAATATGCAGAGTGGATTAAGACTAAACCAACCCTGCTCCTACACACATTTAAAATTCTCTAGCAGGGCCGCTTAAATCACACCCACTTCAGTAAGAGGGGTATAATTTATTGACGTGGTATGCTGTCACTTAATGCAGGCTTAAGCTCAGGGAACTAGGTCCTTATGAAGTGCCTGTGATTGAATGCAAAACAAAGACTGATTAAGAGCTTAGTAATCAAAGAAGAATGGGCTCTCGGTTAAATTAATAACATATCAGGATCAATTAAAGCAATTAAATCTGGATTAATTCACGGCAGATTAGGACTATAAATTAGAAAAGCAGGGTCAGAGACAGTATATTGCAAGGCAGACATGTAAAAACATTGAATCTGCTAAGACATACAAAATTATCATATTGCTGTAGAATTGATTCTCACACATCATCCTAAACGTTCTTATTTTTCAGGGAGGAGAGAGTAAACCAATTAGAATCCAGTCAGTCAATTGATTTATCTTGCTACATTAACCGTTAACTTTCGTTTTACAACTCAACACCTTCAAGCTGTTCATTATGGCCCCTCTTCCAGTCGAATTCATAGAAACAAAAAAAATACTTTGGTACAATATTCTCACTTCCACAACAATCAGAATATGCTTTGACTAAAATGAGTACTTTCCATGTATATCATTTCCATCAACAATCTTGAAACATACAGACACATAATTGCCATGCTGTGACTACACCTTTTATTTGAGACAAGGCTTATACTGTACATTACAATGTAAGAAAGAGGCTTTTCTAATATGGACACTGTCCTAAAAACATTTTATGTTCTTAAGCATATTGAATATTATTTATCAACTGAATGGAGCTGCGGCTGGACACAGAAAACAACTGTCCCTCTTGTTCCCTCATTATCAATGCTGTCTCAGTTGAAAGTAACAGCCCAGTCAGCCTCTGTGTGCTGCGCTGGTGCATTCTCTTCCTATTTATTTCTCTCTCTCTCTCTCCCTCTCTCCCTCTCTCCCTCTCTCCCTCTCTCCCTCTCTCCCTCTCTCCCTCTCTCCCTCTCTCCCTCTCTCCCTCCCTCCCTCCCTCCCTCCAGAGGAAGGCCTCCCATCGTCAGCGTGCACACACCTCCATGATTTATGAGCCATCTGTCATGTCTGATGTTCCTGTCGCCTCAGACAGGATGTGCAAGGCTGGCATGCGGAGACTCTGAGCGGGCACCGCATGGGCTCAGCGTGGTTAGTTGTGGGCACGCCAAGGCCCACTGTAATTAAATTACAACCAAGTGAACACACAGAGGTCTCGATAATCCTAACAATCATAAAACAAAAGACATTGGGGCAGAAAATCAAATGGTTAGGAATGTTTGGTGTTGTCAGAGATCCATTATGTTCAACCCAGAAATGGACTCGAATCCTCCAAATTAATACCTCGCTGACCAACACAATCTCACACTGCAAATATGTTTAAAAAAAATGTAAAAGTCAGCAGATTTTTGTGTGGATTAATTTGTGAAAAAATGTATTAATTCGTGTGACTTCATTGACAGGAAAATACATTATTTGAGGGCAAACTTTGGAACAATCTTTTGTAAGTTATTAGAGCAATGCATGATGGGCAATGGTGTTGTCCTACACTGCCGTTTTTTGTGTTCCACATTTATTTATATATGCAGTCCAGTCAAAAGTTTAGACACACCTACTCATTTTTACTGTTTTCTACATTGTAGAATAATAGTGAAGACATGAACACTATGAAGTAAAACCCATGGAATCATGTAGTAACCAACAAAGTGTTAAACAGATCAAAATAGATTTCATATTTGAAATTCTTCAAAGTAGCCACCCTTTGCCTTGGTGACAGATTTGCACATGCTTGGCATTCTCTCAACCAGCTTCTTGAGGTACACACCTGGAATGCATTTCAATTAACAGGTGTCCCTTGTTAAAAATTAATTTAATGCGTTTGAGCCAATCAGTAGTGTTGTGACAAGGTAGGGTTGGTATACAGAAGATAGCCCTATTTTGGTAAAATACCAAGTCCATTTTATGGCAAGAACAGCTCAAATAAGCAAAGAGAAATGACAGTCCATCATTAAATAAAATAAATCCATATTTGTCAAAGGTGTAGTAGACCTTCCAGTGAAATGCTTACTAACAAGCCCTTAACCAACAATGCAGTTCAAGAAAGAGTTAAGAAAATATTTACCAAATAAACTAAAGTAAAAAATAATAAAAAGTAACACGATAAAATAACAATTACGAGGCTATATACAGGGAGTACCGATACCGGGTCAATGTGTGGGGTTACCGAGTCAATGTGTGCGGTTACAGGTTAGTTGAGAATTTGTTCATGTAGGTAGGTGTACAGCGAGTAGCAGAAGTGTAAAAACAAAGGGGGGGGGGGTCCATTTGATTAATTGTTCAGCAGTCTTATGGCTTGGGGGTAGAAACTGTTAAGGAGCCTTTTGGTCCTAGACTTGGCGCTCTCTGTCAGAGTGACTACCGGGTTCTTGGTCACCTCCTCTCCCGATTGCTCAGTTTGGCAGGGTGGCGAGCTCAGCTCTAGGAAGTCTTGGTGGTTCCAAGTCTTCAATCCTTCAGAAATGTTCTGGCACCCTTCCCCAGATCTGTGCCTCAACACAATCGTATCTCGCATGTCTACAGACAATTCCTTTGACATCATGGCTTGGATTTTGCTCTGGCATGTACTGTCAACTGTGGGACCTTAAATAGACAGGTGTGTGCATAACAGTGTTCCCAGAGCTACTGCCTGCACACCACGTCCATTTCTTACCTTGTGCAATATCATTACACTGCTGCAAGGTCACAGCTCGCATCGCTTCCACCGCCAAAATTGTTAGTGAAATTAGTGTTAGCCTTGAGGGGGTGTCACAACTAACCAGTGTAAATTGGCCCGCGGGAGCATGACTCGCATTTGTTAAGTGGAGTTGCGGCATCTGCAAACTCCTCGTAGGCTTTCTCGTGGTCATGGTGTCGAACATCTGGCAGCCATGTAAACAGGCTGAGGATTGATAGGCCCACCTGTGCATCGTCAAAAACAGTCCTCCCGGGACTCCTTCTCTGACTCAGTTCCATGGCTCTGTGTCCACGGAATTAGCTGGCATGGTGTTTACAGTACGTTGGATTATTTATTTTCTTCCACAAAATGCCATATGTTCGCTGTTACTTTTGCTTTTAATCCATAGCTTGGAACATTATTTCGCATTGGATGAATCAGTGATTACCTGAAATACAACAACACAAAACACCTGCACGCCATATGTCTTGTGAATATGTATAGGTAACTGCCAAAATAATGGAAACACTTTTGTAAATGAGGGATACAAAATATATCAAAAGCAGGTGCTTCCACACAGGTGTGGATTCTGTGTTATCTAAGCAATTAGCATCCCATCATGCTTAGGGTCATGTGCAGTATAAAAATGCAGGGCCGGCCATTATTTTGGCTACCATGGCTATGTTACCATAAGATGACAATAACCCCATCCACGTGGCATGAGTGGTCACTGAATAGTATGATGAGCATGAACACGATGCAAAGCATATGCCATGACCGTCTTATTCAACCCAATTGAACACTTGTGGGAGATTCTGGAGCGGCGCCTGAGAAGAATAGTGTCGCATCCTTCCAATAGAGTTCAAGACACTTGTAGAATCCATGCCAAGGTGCATTGAAGCTGCTCTGGCCGAACGCCCTATTAACCTTTTGTGACTAGGGGGCAGTATTTTCATTTTTGGAAAAAATAACGTTCCCTTAGTAAACGGGATATTTTCTCAGAACAAGATTCTAGAATATGCATATAATTGACAGCTTAGGATAGAAAACACTCTAAAGTTTCCAAAACTGTAAAAATATTGTCTGTGAGTATAACAGAACTGATGTTGCATGCGAAAGCCTGCGAAAAATCCAATCCGGAAGTGCCTCATGTTTTGAAAGCGCTGCGTTCCAATGCGGTCTATTGAGCAGTGAATGGGCTATCAACCAGATTACTTTTTCTCCGTATTCCCCAAGGTGTCTACAGCATTGTGACGTAGTTTTACGCATTTATGTTGAACAATACCTGTAAGCGGCTACATTACGCAACTGGTCACCTGATAGCTCCCAGAGTGATTCTCGCGTAAAATACAGGGGTAGCCATTATTTCAATCGGTCCTACTGAAAAAACAATTGTCCCGGTGGATATATTATCAAATAGATATTTGAAAAACACCTTGAGGATTGATTATAAACAACGTTTGCCATGTTTCTGTCGATATTATGGAGCTAATTTGGAATATTTTTCGGGGTTTTCGTGACTGCAATTTCCGGGCGATTTCTCAGCCAATCGTGAAGAACAAACGGAGCTATTTCGCCTACAAAGATAATATTTTTGGAAAAAAGGAACATTAGCTATCTAACTGGGAGTCTCGTGAGTGAAAGCATCCAAAGCTCATCAAAGGTAAACGATTTAATTTGATTGCTTTTCTGATTTCCGTGAGCAAGTTACCTGCTGCTAGCTGGACAAAATGCTATGCTAGGCTATCGATAAAATTACACAAATGCTTGTCTAGTGGCTGTAAAGTATATTTTGAAAATCTGAGATGACAGGGTGATTAACAAAAGGCTAAACTGTGTCTCAATATATTTCACTTGTGATTTTCATGAATAGGAATATTTTCTAGGAATATTTATGTCTGTTGCGTTATGCTAATTAGTGTCAGTGATTACGATGATTACGCTCCCTCATGCGGGATGGGGCGTCGCTAGAGGTTTTAAGACACTTTATGATTGTGTTTCCTTTATTTTGGCAGTTACCTGTATCTCTCCCTCTATTCAGCATTGAATGATGAAAACTATCCCCTAATATTTTCTTCCTACAATGGAAAAACATGGAATGACTACTGACTATTGCTGCTCTGTCTTGATGATTGTTACAACCTGTATAATGGTTTTACATCTATACTGTGTACAATACAGTGCTATTCCTTTTGATTTAGTCTTCCTGGGTGTAGCCCTCTTGGTCTTGGTCTAAGAAACAGAACAATACTTTGCAGTGGTAGGAAACGCGGCGAACACACTAATGAACAGGCCCATGGCAGGGCTCCATCTCTGGGCCCTTGTTTGAGCTGCCCGAGAGGGCACATGGTAGGTGAGCCCTTTAAAATTCAGTCAGCCTGAACCGAGCTGGTCTCTACCACCCAGTGTCAGCTTCACCTTCTCTGCTCTGGTTATTCTCTGAATGACACCCTATTGATCGAAGATCACTGAGTGCTCAGGTGGAGACGCTTCATTATTTTTTACCCGAAACGCCAAGCTGACTTTCTATTGATGCTATATTTATGAAGAAAGGTCACTCTCAGGAGAATGTGAAAAAGAATAATGCGAACGTGGCCCTCTCGCTCGTGCTGCCGGCCTCAAATCCTCTTTCCTTCCATATAGTAAGTCACAGTTTTTTTTGCTCTAATGTGAAAGAGTGGTACCATATTTACAGTACTGACATGCATCAGGCTACAGAGTACGTGTGAGAGGAGGGCGTGTGACATGGAACTGGAATATTTACGATGTCTCCAGCAGCATACAGATGACAGCCATGCGTGGTGGGTGAGAGAGGTATAGTAAAAACAGGCAGCAGCTTATTGGGGTCAACCAAACCCCCTCCAGGGCCTTAACAGCTCCACTCCAAGGCGATGCCTGGTCGGTAGACCCATCATCCCCCCAGCAATGATTTCAAAGAGAGGTCCCATGGCTCCAGAACTCAACTCTCTGTTAAGAGATTGTTGCCCCGGGCAGACCATCCAACTCCTCACGAACCCAGAAGTGCGATTTGACCTTCAGCAATCCACCCACACATTCATTATTCATTCTGATTGGCGATCGACGTGCCAACACAAACAAGCCCTGGAAGCTCCACAATACAAGCCAAACTCTCAACAGAGGAGAGCAAAACTCTTAAAACTATTTTTTAAGGAATTTATTTGACAGGGACAATGCACATGAATCATCATTTCAGTGTTATATAAAAAACAATGTAAATGTGCAGTAGTTAGCAAAAGAGCTGCATTTTTTGTTTTTTCTGATCACCAATTTTTTTTTATCAAACACATTGATTTAGATTTAAAGTTCACTATGCATGAATGTTACTGATTTCAGCTTCGCTCAGATATCTGCATATTTTTTTTATTTTTGTTGGATAGATGTAGTAGGCTTAATGTTCACAGTGGGGAACAGTGGGCTAAACCACAGTTGTCTAGTGCAATTGTTGTTCGAGGGTAGAGAATGCTTACTTTTAGGTTGTGTGTATTGTGGTTTAGGTTGTGTAGGTTGTGTTTATTGTTGTGAACTGTTAGATATTACTGCACTGTTGGAGCTAGAAACACAAGCATTTTGCTAGACCCGCAATAACATCTGATAAACGTGTATGTGACAAATAAGATTTGATTTGATTTGATTGTTAACTACTACCACGTTCACGTGCTATCGGAATCTCGGAAAGCTTCCTATGGGTTCATTCTGATACTACATTAGGAAACTCTTTCCAAAATGAGTTACCAAGTTGGAAATGTCAGTGTCCTAGTTCCGACTAGCACGTGAATGCAGCAAGATTGCCAATGACTCAAGCTATTTGCTCACACGCTAGAGTACAGCTACTGCAATGTATTTAGCCTGTAAATTGTATGAGACTATCAAGTGAACTTAAATATGCTAATCTAATTTAAAGTGCCTTCAGAAAGTATTCACACCCCTTGACATTTACCACATGTTGTAGTGTTACAGACTACATTTAAAATGGATTACATTTGGATTTTGTGTCACTGGCCTACACACAATACCACATAATGTCAAAGTGGAATTATGTTTTTTCCATTTAAAACAAATTAATAAAGAATGAAAAGCTGAAATGTCTTCAGTCAATACACTGAGTATACCAGTAGGAAAACCTTCCTAACATTGAGTTGCACCTCCACCCTTTGTCCCTCAGAACAGCCTCAATTCGTGGGGCAAGTAGCCCATGTTGACTCTAATGCTTCACACAATTGTGTCAAGTGGCTGGACATCCTTTGGGTGGTGGACCATTCCTGATACACATAGAAGACTGTTGAGCGTGAAAAACCCAGCAGCGTTGCAGTTCTTGACACACTCAAACCGGTGCGCCTGGCACCTACCATCATACCCCATTCAAAAGCACTTCAATCTTTTTTTTTCCATTCACCCTCTGAATAACACACATTCACGATCCATCTCTCAATTGTCCCCTCCCCTTTAGCTTCACCGATTCAAGTGAATTCAATAAGTGACATCAATAAGGGATCATGCTTTCACCTGGATCCACCTGGTCAGTCTATGTCATGGAAAGAGCAGGTGTTATTTTTTTTTCTTATACTCAGTGTAAGTATCCAACCCCTTTGTTATGGCAAGCCTAAATAAGTTCAGGAGCAAAAATGTGCTTAATAAATCACATAATAAGTTGCATGGACTCTGTGTGCAATAATAGTGTTTGCAATAATAGGGATTTTTGAATGACTACCCCATCTCTGTACTTCACACATACAATTATCTGTAAAGTCCCTCAGTTGAGCAGTGCATTTCAAACAGATTCAGCCACAAACAACAGGGAGGTTTTCCAATGTCTTGCAAAGAAGGGAACCTATTGGTAAAAACAAATAAGCAGACATTGAATATTCCTTTGAGCATGATTAAGTTATTAATTACACTTTGGATGGTGTATCAATACACCCAGTCACTACAAAAATACAGGCGTTGCTGTAGAGTAAGGAAACCGCTCAGGGATGTCAACATGAGGCCAATGACGACATTAAAACAGTTAGAGTTTAATGGCTGTGATAAGAGAAAAATGAGGATGGATCAACAACATTAAAGTTACTCTACAATCCTAACCAAAATGACGATGTGAAAAGAAGAATGCTTTTACAGAATACAAATATTACAAGACATGCACTAAAAGTAAAACTGCAAAAGATGTCCTGAATACAAAGCATTATGTTTGGGGCCAATCCAATACAACACATCACTGACCACCACTCTTCATATTTTTCAGTGGTGTAAAGTACTTAAGTAAAAATACTTTAAAGTACTACTTTAGTCGTTTTTTTGGGTATCTGTAATTGACTTTACTATTTATATTTTTTACTACTTTTACTTCACTACATTCATAAAGCAAAACATGTACTTTTAACTCCATACATTTTCCCTGATGGACCATTCCTGATACACATAGAAGCTTCATTTGTAAATTATGTTGGAATGTTGGAATGTGCCAAAATAAATAAAAAATAAGAAAATGGTGCCGTCTGGTTAGCTTAATATAAGGAATTTAAAATGATGTATACTTTCACTTTAACCTTTGATTCTTAAGTATATTTGAGCAATTACATTTACTTTTGATACTTAAGTATATTTTAAACCAAATACTTTTAGACTTTTACTCAAGTAGAAATTTACTGGGTGACTTTCACTTTTACTTGAGTCATTTTCTATGAAGGTATCTTTACTATTGCTCAAGTATGATTGTGTGTAGATTTTCTCAAGGATATTGTGTGTAGATGGAATAAGTCAAGGGGTATGAATACGTTTTGAATGCACTGTAGCAAATCATGTTTTGGTTGTTGGAAATTTCAGTGTCCTAGTTTACGACTAGCACTTCAATGCGACAATAATGCAAAGGACTCAAGCTATTTGCTCACACACTAGAGTACAGCTACTGCAATGTATTTAGGTCATAAAATGTATGAGACTAGCAACTCTACTTAAATATGCTCATTTCACCTGTCATGTTTTGGTTGGTTAACAAACACCCATCCAATCAAACATCATTGTGTCATACAATAGCTTGGATAGTATTATCTCTATGGTTTTAGTTTAAAAAGTTGATAACATGATTGAACCAAATACCAAAAATTCATGAATTCGACCATGCATCTCTTTGGAGTGTATAGCCTCAAGCAATGTATAAGTCTACACCTGCTGAGGGAAAAACTGACATAAATCAAGCAAAGAGTTCCTATATTAATCACCGAACATGATAATAGATGGTTAATTGAACACTGAGTGTGCTAATGACACATGCCCCCATTAACAGTAAACATCAAGTTAGCCTTCAACTATATTTCCTCTGCTCCATGGTATCATAAATAAATGAGATCAGAGGTAATCAGTGTTCTTATCCTGAGCTTATTGAATATGCTGCTTGAAAGGGGTTCCTGTGTAAGCTTGCTTTCTGTTTGAGGGGAAGTCAGAAATGAGGGATTTGCGAGATGGATCGATACTTCAAATTCGGTGCGGTGCACATTTTAGGACAAGTTGGATGGTTGATGATTGACTCAAGGAGGGGTGAAATGTGATGCTGGGGATGTCCTAAAATGTGCACCATACATTTGCCATCATAGCCACATGGGAGACAAGGGTGGGCTTGATCCCACAGGAGAGCTATCTACAACATGCTGTGAGTGAACTTTAATCATAAATCATATTTCTGATGGAACATAGACATGTTATGCTTGATCCAATACTCTCTAAATAAAACCACACATGCAGGCGGTCACACATGTAGAAATATAAAAACTCTAACAAAACACACACATTCATCAATGTTCAAATGTACACACACACACACACACACACACACACACACACACACACACACACACACACACACACACACACACACACACACACACACACACACACACACACACACACACACACACACACACACACAGTGTAAATACATGTACAGTATGTCATACATTCTTATGACGTGTTGAAGTCTGCTGGGTGCTATTCTGCAGAAAGAGGTTCCTGTGCTGATATAATTAGCTGGCATTTCTTTGTCCATGTTGCTCATGCGAGACAAAACTAATTTCATGGGCAAAGGAAACACATCTCCCCCTCAAATGCCACCGTCACAGCAGGCACAAACCTTTAGCATTTCCGAAGTCAAACTCTTAATTACAAATAAATCTGGAACAAATTACATTCCCTAACCCCCTACCCAAACCCCTTTCAATGTATCTGATAGTGATGGAGCATATTTGTCAAGTTCCTATGGCACTGATGTTGAATACATCCGGTCATACAAACTGTTAAGGGCAATAGCTGACCACCTGTTAAACACCTGGGAGACGGTGTAGTAAAGGTGCCATGGATGATGTTTGTTCTCTTACTGGAAGGCCATATAACAGATAAGGACATTTCATTTAGTAAGGACCCATGAGCTACAACATGTGAAGTTCATAGGAGCATGTCAAATTGGGTGTCAAAATGAAATCTAAGAGTCTATATTTTTGAGAAATTTAAGGCATGTATCATTTTTTCTTTATTTTTCTCATTTTTAATCCTAAAAATGTTTAACAAGCAAAGGCTTTGATTTCAGGTCAAACATATAGAAAAGGGGTCTTGGAGAAGACACACCAGAAAAAGTCTCAAAAGGTATTTCTCTCCCTCCCGAGGGAGGATAATGGAAGTTCACAGAAGTACCAAGTAAAGGTAGACCTATCAATTAGTTGTAGTGTTTTAACTGATATCAATGTTGTTTATGAATAATTAAGTGATTTAAAACAAACCGTAACGGAATCTCTGAAATTGAATTGGCTACAATGGGAAATCATAGTGCCCACAAACCACAGTTGGGTTCACAAGTTTGGACAGAACAGTACAGTACAGTAAAGAAAAGTATAGTTCAGTACAGTACTGTACAGAAGAGTAGAGTTCAGTACAGCACACAGCAGAACAAACACACTAGAGTTGTGCACACTATAATGTACTATATACTCTACTGTACTGAACTCTAGTCAACGGTTCTGTGCTGTATTGTACTATACTGTTCTGTTCTGAGCTCTACTGTGCTGTACTTTGATGTCCAAACTTGCGAAACATGTTTACATGAAACCTATGATTAGTTCAGATTTGGTCCACTCAGGACAAACCAAATCTGGTCTTGTTTGGGGGAAGAGCTCGTTAAAATAATAGCCGTGTGTAGAATAATACCCAAATATTGCATATTTAGATCTTTGTGTACCTATTCACCATGAAGAGAATGACATTCATATCCATAATTACGCATTTCTGTGAAGTACAGAAAACATGATAAATCCCATTACTGCAATTCTGTTACCGGATGTAAATCCACTTTACTTACTGTAGTTCAATAACCAAAAATGTCATAGCTGACACGCCATTCTTTCTGCAGACAACGTTGACTCTTAAATTCGGACCAGATATTTAACAGAGTTTTTAGAAATTGTGGACACAAAACTGAGGGAGATTTAAAAAAAAATCTGTTACAAGTAAATATGTTTTTGTAAAATGTTCTGCGTAAATAGTTTAAAGTAGCCCTGGTGCATAGAGATGTATGGTTTGTTCAACTTTTTTTTTAAAGTCTCTGTTATATTGGTGTGATTATTATGCATCACTATAATCTAAGCAGTTTTTTTGAGCAGATGTAGTTGGGAAAAAAAACTTTAACGACTTACTCAAAGTCATTACGCATGGAGGCACTAACACATTGAGGCATGCACCCACAGATGGCCAAGCAGTGTTGGAATAAATCATAAGCCATCTATGACTGCAGGTATAACAGCTCCCAGCATGCACATGAAGCATTAAACATTTAATGGTGCTCCCAGCCAAATTTGAGCATAAATGACTACAGGAAAAGGTCGCCGAAAAAACAACGCTCAACACTGAACCCTTTTCAAACGTGACATTCTTGGCACTTCCACACAACCTTTAGTAATTTCTATTTACTTCATATTATCTCAGCTCCTGCTCTTGCAAGAGAGACATGGACCCACCCTGGAGGTGACTGTGTTCTTTCCTGTAGCGCACACTTTATGATTGCATCACATACAGTATTCCCATGATTCCAGAGAGGATCAGCGGGAGATTAGTAACACAGAAAGAAGCCGAATCAGCAATCAGAATGACACTTTGCCTCCTTGCCACCCGACGAGAACCTCAGCATGTGTGGATGCAGAAGTCACCTCTCGCCACCTCCAATACCCAAACGCACACCTGCAGAAAAAGCCCAAAACCCTGTGACTCTTGATCTGTGGTCTCACCTCGCCATACACCTGCCTCCCCTTGCTGTTGCTTACATTACCTCTAGATGGCAATGTGCAGCTGTTTCTAAAATGTTGAGAAAGGAAATAAGTTTGGGTGTCCTGCTGTGAGTTTGGACTGGGAGCCACACTTGAATGCCTCATTTCACTTATGCTAACCCTCTTTCAGTTATTTTTGGTTCTCATTACCAGTTGTGCTAGGATAAAATGGTACTTCTCGGGTCTAAGGGGTCGATGAGAGATTAAACATTGCCCATAGTCGAATTTGGAGAGCACTCATGTCAACAGCACACTCAAAATGTTTATCAGTGTCAATCCAGTGATAAGCAATTTTTTACTCAACACGTCTGATGGTATATTGATGAAAGAAGATAAATAGATAGATAAATTCATGCAAGATGATGAACATAAGGTTTACCTGTGAGTGTCACTCCAGTTAACCCCTAAACAACCTACGCAAGTCCTGTCAAGGTCACGTTATTTAAACAGAAGGTCATATTTGGCCCTGATCCTTTTCTACTCGCTAAATTCAATCTCATCCTGCTTGTTATACAGATGGGTTTAGCTATGCCCCTTATGGATACATTAGTCCCTTTCTCACCCCTCTGTTCCTCCCTCATCCTCTCGCTCTGCACAGGGGACAAAGGGAAGAGGGAACGGTGGCATGCAAAAGCCGTTATCTGCACTGTTACAAACAACAAATGAGAAGTCACACAACCTTTTCTTTTGCAAAACTGCCTATTTTATATGTGATTTTAGAACGCGTGTAAGAGTGTCCATAAAATACATAACGTTGTTTTAGTACCCTATGAAACAGTCTGCAGATATTACAGTGCACATCATTCTGGATTCATTTGACGAAATAGCGGTGGAATAAGAAATGAAAGGACTGAACAAAAAAGCCTCTAAAATGTTGTGGGCTAAGGTCCTGTGCTCCACTAGCCCTTATAACATCTCCCCTTTCTTTAGCATGTGCTGCGGTCCACTAGTCACAGACGCACCCTGCCTCTGGCCCCTCTGTTGAAGCTGAGCTAATTCTCCAATAACAAATTCAATAGCGTGCAGAGTAAGAGCTTCTCGTGGTATCAAACAGTCACGCTTCTTTATTGCAGCATCTCAGATTGCCAGCTAGCTAATAACACACTGCTGTGATGTTAAACCATATTCCTTAGATTAGAGGCAGGTTTTGAGTGTGATATGGGCCTTGCCCAATGCCTAAGCGATATACAGTATCTGTCTTCATTCTACAATAGGTGGGTGGAAAACCCCTGCAGAATAAAGCAGAAGAGACCGTACAAACATGCTGCTTCTTGCACATCCATCTATAGTGCCTTAAGTTAAGATAGTATTCAAACCCCTTGACTTTTTCCACATGTTGTTGTGTTACAGCCTGAATTGAAAATTCATTCAATTGCGATTTTGTGTCACTGGCCTCCACACAATACACCATAATGTCAAAGTAGAATCATGTTTTGAGAATTCTTTTAAACCAATTAATTCAAAATGAAAAGCTGAAATGTCTTAATTCATAAGTATTCAACCCATTGGTTATGGCCTAAATCATTTCAAGAGTAAAAATTGTCTTAAAAATTCACATGATAAGTTGCATGGACTCCCTCTGTGTGCAATACGTGTTTAACATGATCTTTGAATTATTGCCTCATCTCTCTACCCCACACATACACTTATCTGTAAGGTCCCTCGGTCGAGCAGTGATTTTCAAACACAGATTTAACCACAAAGAGAGGTTTCCAATGCTTTGCAAAGAAGGGCACCTATTGGTAGATGTGTAAAAACAGACATTGAATATCCCTTTGAGCATGGTGAAGTTATTAATTACACTTTGGATGGTGTATCAATACACCCAGTCACTACAAAGATACATGTGTCCTTCCTAACTCATTTGCCGGAGAAATAAAAGAAACTGCTCAGGGATTTCACCATGAGGCCATAGGTGACTTTAAAACAGTTACAAAGTGTAATGGCTGTGATAGGAGAAAACTGAGGATGGATCAACAACATTGTAGGTACTCCACAACAGTAGAGGCTACTGAGGGGAGGGCAGCTCATAATAATGTCTGGAACGGCTGGCCTGGAATGGCATCAAGCCATGTGTTTGATGTATTTGATACCATTCCACTGATTCCGCTCCACCCATTACCATGAGCCCGTCCTCCCCAATTAAGGTGCCACCAACTAAATTGGCGTATTGAATATTAAATATTAAATATTGAAAAAGGAACGCCTGTACAGAATACAAAAATTCCAAAACATGCATCCTGTTTGCGACCATGGTCGTCACTGCATCGTGGGGGTGCTTGTTATCGGCAAGGACAAGGGAGTTTTTTGGGGGTATAATTGGAATAGAGCTAAGCACAGGGGAAATCCTAAAGGAAAATCTAGTTGTCTTCTTTCCAACAGACACTGGGAGACATTCACCTTTCAGCAGGACAATAACCTGAAACACAAGGCCAAATATACACTAGAGTTGCTTATCGAGATGACATTGAATGTTCCTGAGTGGCCAAGTTACAGTTTTGCCTTAAATCAGCTTGAAAATCTATGGCAATATTTGAAAATGGCTTGAAGAATTTTAAAAACGATAATGTGCAAATGTTGTACAATCCAGGTGTGGAATGCTCTTAGAGACTTACACAGAACGATTCACAGCTGTAATCACTGCCAAAGGTGATTCTAACATACAGTATATTGACTCAGGGGTGTGAATACTTTTGTAAATCAATAAACATGTTTTCACTTTGTCATTGTGGGGTATTGTGTGTAGATGGGTGAGAACAAAAATCTATTTATCATTTTGAATTCAGGCTGTAACACAACAAAATGTGGAATAAGTCAAGGGGTATGAATACTTACCTGAAGGCACTGCAAATAATGGGAAAGTTGAGTTTCTTAAATACACGAGTTCTCTCCAGCATAATGGAGGGATGATAACATGTGATACCGGAAAACAAGGCTCAGCAGCTTTCATACCTTATAGATGCAACACTCTGCCGTTGAAAAAAGCATGGTCTATTGTTGTCGTTAGTTTCCTACTGGTGTTGTGGCAAGACTAAGGCTGCGGAGGAGACAGATAAGGAGCGAGAAGAGACTCACCCCCTTATCTCTCTCTCACACACTACTTGTTCAAATACAGTAGATTCTTCTGCTTCTCCTTGTATGAGCAACACAACATTATATTTGCTATTCTTAATTCATATAATCTGCCTTTGTTACATATTGAAAAAGTAGGAGAACTTGGTTTACTATGGAAAGAATTAAATCTGTTTCATATATACATTTTTTTTCAATAGATAGCCCATGGACACTGTGGAGCTTTGTATCTGCATGAGATATTGCTACAGATTTCTGTCAAGACAGACTGCTTCTGTTGATAACAGTGTATACTACGCTGAGCTCAATTACAACTTAACAAATCATAACAAAACAAATCAAATAAAAAAGTTGAATAAAATTTTATTTGTCACATGCGCCGAATACAACAGGTGTAGTAGACCTTACAGTGAAATGCTTCCTTACAAACAATGCGGTTTTAAGCAAATCCCCCCTCCAAAAAGTAAGAGATAACAAATCATTAAAGAGCAGCAGTAAATGTAATAAATGAGTAGCTATAGCATAAATCAAATAGACTCTCTACTCACCATTGAATATTAGAGCTCTATTCATTATCGGATATTAGAGTCTTCACCATTTGATATTAGAGCTCATTTTCACTGCTGGGTATTAGTGCTCTATTTATTGCTGGACATTGAAACTATATTCATCTCTGGATATTTGCACTCTATTCACCGCTGGGTATCAGAGCTCTATTCACCGCTGGGTCTCAGAGCTCTATTCACCGCTGGGTATCAGAGCTCTATTCACCGCTGGGTGTCAGAGCTCTATTCACCGCTGGGTGTCAGAGCTCTATTCACCGCTGGGTGTCAGAGCTCTATTCACCGCTGGGTGTCAGAGCTCTATTCACCGCTGGGTGTCAGAGCTCTATTCACCGCTGGGTGTCAGAGCTCTATTCACCGCTGGGTGTCAGAGCTCTATTCACCGCTGGGTGTCAGAGCTCTATTCACCGCTGGGTGTCAGAGCTCTATTCACCGCTGGGTGTCAGAGCTCTATTCACCGCTGGGTATCAGAGCTCTATTCACCGCTGGGTATCAGAGCTATATTCACCGCTGGGTGTCAGAGCTCTATTCACCGCTGGGTGTCAGAGCTCTATTCACCGCTGGGTATTTGGTATTTTGTATTTGGTCCCCATTAGCTGTTGCAAAAATAGCTGCTACTCTTCCTGGGGTCCACACAAAACATGAAACATAATACTGAATGACATAATACAGAACATCATTAGACAAGAACAGCTCAAGGACAGAACTACATAGAGTGGGGCAAAAAAAGTTTTTAGTCAGCCACCAATTGTGCAAGTTCTCCTACTTAAAAAGATGAGAGAGGCCTGTAATTTTCATCATAGGTACACATAGGTACACTATGACAGACAAAATGAGAAAAGAAAATCCAGAAAATCACATTGTAGGATTTTTAATGTTATAAGCACATGATCAGTTCCCGCCAGGATGTCCTGATGCCCAAATATGTAATTTTCATCATAGGTACACATAGGTACACTATGACAGACAAAATGAGAAAAGAAAATCCAGAAAATCACATTGTAGGATTTTTAATGTTATAAGCACATGATCAGTTCCCGCCAGGATGTCCTGATGCCCAAATATGGGCATGCACACGTCATCGTGACATAGGGTCATAAATCATACGTTTGACATGTGCCGTCTACTTTATTCTCTCTGGTGCGCATTTACGCAGGTACTTTTCCAAAATGGATGACACAAACAACTGGATTCGTTATCCCTTTCATGGCCTGCCTCCAGTCAATTTACCAATATCTGAACAAGAGAGCCTCATCGAAATTGCAGCAAGCGGTTCTGTGAAAATTTAATTGAATCAGAAGCCACTGACAGATTTCTGGATTGGGCTGCGTTCAGAGTATCCTGCCTTGGCAAGTTGCGCTGATGCCCTTTGCAGCCACGTATCTATGTGAGAGTGGATTCTCAGCCCTCACTAGCATGAAAACTAAATACAGGCACAGACTGTGTGGAAAATTATTTAAGATACTCTTTCCAATACAAATTAACATTGCAGAGTTATGTGCATCCTTTCAAGCACACCCTTCTCATTAACCATTGAAGATGTCGTTCCCATAGCAACGATTAAAACATTCCCTAACCAGAAACCGTGGATTGATGGCAGCATTCGCGTGAAACTGAAAGCGCGAACTACTGCTTTTAATCAGGGCAAGGTGACTGGTAACATGACCGAATACAAACAGTGCAGCTATTCCCTCCGCAAGGCTATCAAACAAGCTAAGCGTCAGTACAGAGACAAAGTAGAATCTCAATTCAACGGCTCCAGCCCAGTCACGGACCAGGATGTCTTGCTCCCAGGCAGACTAAATAACTTTTTTGCCCGCTTTGAGGACAATACAGTGCCACTGACAGGGCCTGCAACGAAAACATGCGGACTCTCCTTCACTGCAGCCGAGGTGAGTAAGACATTTAAACGTGTTAACCCTCGCAAGGCTGCAGGCCCAGACGGCATCCCCAGCCGCGCCCTCAGAGCATGCGCAGACCAGCTGGCCGGTGTGCTAACGGACATATTCAATCAATCCCTATACCAGTCTGCTGTTCCCACATGCTTCAAGAGGGCCACCATTGTTCCTGTTCCCAAGAAAGCTAAGGTAACTGAGCTAAACGACTACCGCCCCGTAGCACTCACTTCCGTCATCATGAAGTGCTTTGAGAGACTAGTCAAGGACCATATCACCTCCACCCTACCTGACACCCTAGACCCACTCCAATTTGCTTACCGCCCAAATAGGTCCACAGACGATGCAATCTCAACCACACTGCACACTGCCCTAACCCATCTGGACAAGAGGAATACCTATGTGAGAATGCTGTTCATCGACTACAGCTCGGCATTCAACACCATAGTACCCTCCAAGCTCGTCATCAAGCTCGAGACCCTGGGTCTCGACCCCGCCCTGTGCAACTGGGTACTGGACTTCCTGACGGGCTGCCCCCAGGTGGTGAGGGTAGGCAACAACATCTCCACCCCACTGATCCTCAACACTGGGGCCCCACAAGGGTGCGTTCTGAGCCCTCTCCTGTACTCCCTGTTCACCCACGACTGCGTGGCCATGCACGCCTCCAACTCAATCATCAAGTTTGCGGACGACACAACAGTGGTAGGCTTGATTACCAACAACGACGAGACGGCCTACAGGGAGGAGGTGAGGGCCCTCGGAGTGTGGTGTCAGGAAAATAACCTCACACTCAATGTCAACAAAACGAAGGAGATGATTGTGGACTTCAGGAAACAGCAGAGGGAACACCCCCCTATCCACATCGATGGAACAGTAGTGGAGAGGGTAGCAAGTTTTAAGTTCCTCGGCATACACATCACAGACAAACTGAATTGGTCCACTCACACAGACAGCATCGTGAAGAAGGCGCAGCAGCGCCTCTTCAACCTCAGGAGGCTGAAGAAATTCGGCTTGTCACCAAAAGCACTCACAAACTTCTACAGATGCACAATCGAGAGCATCCTGGCGGGCTGTATCACCGCCTGGTACGACAACTGCTCCGCCCACAACCGTAAGGCTCTCCAGAGGGTAGTGAGGTCTGCACAACGCATCACCGGGGGCAAACTACCTGCCCTCCAGGACACCTACACCACCCGATGTTACAGGAAGGCCATAAAGATCATCAAGGACATCAACCACCCGAGCCACTGCCTGTTCAACCCGCTATCATCCAGAAGGCGAGGTCAGTACAGGTGCATCAAAGCTGGGACCGAGAGACTGAAAAACAGCTTCTATCTCAAGGCCATCAGACTGTTAAACAGCCACCACTAACATTGAGTGGCTGCTGCCAACATACTGACACTGACTCAACTCCAGCCACTTTAATAATGGGAATTGATGGGAAATTATGTAAATATATCACTAGCCACTTTAAACAATGCTACCTTATATAATGTTACTTACCCTACATTATTCATCTCATATGCATACGTATATACTGTACTCTATATCATCGACTGCATCCTTATGTAATACATGTATCACTAGCCACTTTAACTATGCCACTTTGTTTACATACTCATCTCATATGTATATACTGTACTCGATACCATCTACTGTATCTTGCCTATGCTGCTCTGTACCATCACTCATTCATATATCCTTATGTACATATTCTTTATCCCTTTACACTGTGTATATGACAGTAGTTTTGGAATTGTTAGTTAGATTACTTGTTGGTTATTACTGCATTGTCGGAACTAGAAGCACAAGCATTTCGCTACACTCGCATTAACATCTGCTAACCATGTGTATGTGACAAATAAAATTTGATTTGATTTGAACCTGTGGTGAGTTATTCACAATTTTCAATTAACAAATAAGGTTTTATATGTAAGATGGTTAAATAAAGAGCAAAATGATTGATTATTATTATATTATTATTTATGCACTGGTTCTATAAGAGCTCTTTGTCACGTTCCACGAGCTGGCCTTTTGACAAAAACTCATTCTTATGTTTAATAAATGTATCGTATAGTGTATGTGTGGCAGGCTTACAATGATGGCAAAAAACAACATTTGATAGTGTGGTGACCCTGGTGCTAGAGGGGTTACGCAGCTGGAGTTTGAATGTTTGAAGGGCTAGGGGAATATAAAAAGTTTGGGAACCACTGTGGTAGAGAAATTAACATAAATTATCTGGCAACAGCTCTGGTGGACATTCCTCCAGTCAGCATGCCAGTTGCACACTCCCTCAAAACTGCACATTTTAGATGAGCCTTTTATTGTCCCCAGCACAAGGTTCACCTGTGTAATGATCATGCAGTTTATTCAACTTCTTGATATGCCACAACTGTCAGGTGGGTGGATTATCTTGACAAAGCTCACTAACAGGGATGTAAACCAATTTGTTCACAACATTTTTGAAAATTCCATTTTTGGACGTATGGAAAATTTCTGGAATCTTTTATTTAAGCTCATGAAACATGGGACCAACACTTTACATGTTGTGTTTATTGTTCAGTGTAGTACTTCAGTGTAGTTGACATGTTTCACAGTATAGCTCGACAGTAGGAATGATTTACATGTACACCATTTTTACAGTATACCGTGATTATATATGGTCATCCTGTTCCTGTTCTCACGCGTTAGAGGGTGTGCTAATTTATGCATATATTGTATATATTCCTTTGAAGTTGTCATGATGATTGATGTCTAGGGACCTCTATGAACTGGGGGGGAGGTGTTCGAACATTTCCAAGAGTATGCCCCCTCCCACCCCCTGTTTTATTGACCTTAGCTCTGTTGTCCATGAAACAGGAATGTCCGGGGGTATTGGGTGTGGCAGACACATTATAAATAAAGCCCAGAACAAGACATGCGGCCCCAGAACAGTTAACATGATTTTAAAAATAAACATGGATTTTGTCATCAGTGGCAAAGCTGTGATGACTGTAACAACGGAAGCAGGACCGCGGCTGAAACATAGAGAAAGGACCAATAAAGCCACAATATATGATGTGCCAAAAAAGTGGTTTCTAAGTGTGTATAGAACCCAAATACCACCAGCAACTGCGCTGAAAGATCAAGTGCCGATGTCTAATGGACAGCAATGGGGGTATCAGTTTGATTACCTGGCCTGTAGAGTGAACCTCTATACGGTAGCCGAAGGAGTAGAATATACCGACCAGACTTTAGGAGTGGACTACGGGCTTGAAGACTGGACGGTTTTTCGCAAGGTTTATGTGTCCCGAACTGAGACTTATCACCAAGGGGTATAGCTTGTTCACGGGCTACGGGACCCGTTGGGAAGGTACCCCAGAATATTTCACAGGGTGAAAATACAAAGAAAGAATGGACTTCCATGTGACTGCGTGGAGTTCTACATCAGCAACGAGGAAACCCGCAACCAAAACATTCGTGATGGTGGCCTGACTGGGGATGCCTATTCCTTTTAAAAGTTGGGATGTTAGAGTTGTTGGACGCTCTTTTTGGACGCTCTTTTTGTACAGAGCCAACAGCGGCAGAGCATTGTTCATGTAAGGAAGTGCATAATATATGCGAATCCTGAGGATTATGATTCAAAGGAGCCCCAAGAAGGGTCATCCTCAGAAGGGTCATCCCCTGAAGAAAACTAAGTATGCGGCTGCGTTAACCACGCCCTGATACCCAAAGGACTGGTTCAACAATAAAAGAAGTGCCCTTAAGGCCTCCAGTTCTTCATTTCCGCATATACCATGGATATTCATACATCATACCAGGACTCCGAAACGTCATGGGTGCCAGACCCTAAGGACTCTATGCCTCTCAGCCCAACATTCTACTCCCCCCTGGCAAGACCCGCGACACCCCCTACATGTACACAGCCTGAGGATGTGTTTGATGGGGTGGTCAGTACTATTTTTGTGGACACCATCAAGGCCTCTGTAGCCACGCTTTTAGACATGGTGGTTGGAGAGTATATACGAGAAAAATGCATCGGTTGTGAGATCAATCACTCCAGCCAGCGCCGGCATCCGTGCCTATACGACCCCCCAAGGTACTACTTCTTCAACCATTTTGAGGCACTGGTGAAAATACTTTGGTCCTGCAGGTTTATACCATCGCTGGTCAGAGCCCTGGAGTCCATGGTTCTTGTGCCGTCTATTCCCAGTGTTCACAGGGTAACCGAGGCTTTCCCACATTTATTTTTATTTTTAGAACACACTCAAGAACCTCCAGAAGCTAACCAGCTAACTAGCTACAAGCTATTTAGTCATTGTTCGTTTTTTTTAACCTGGATAACACTCGCCAGTCCAGCTTCCCTGCCCCATCCACCGCTGCCCCCTGGACACTGATCTCTTGGCTACATAGCTGATGCACGCTGGACTGTCCATTAATCACGGTACTCCATTCTGCTTGTTTGTTTTATCTGTTGGCCCCGTTGCCTAGTCTACGCCATTTTACCTGCTGTTGTTGTGCTAGCTGATTAGCTGTTGTCTCACCTACTGTTTTAGCTAGCTTTCCCAATTCAACACCTGTGATTACTGTATGCCTCGCTGTATGTCTCTCTCAAATGTCAATATGCCTTTTATACTGTTGTTCAGGTTAGTTATCATTGTTTTAGTTCACAATGGAGCCCCTAGTTCCACTCTTCATACCCCTGATAACTCCTTTGTCCCACCTCCCACACATGCGGTGACCTCACCCATTACTACCAGCATGTCCAGAGATACAACCTCTCTCATCATCACCCAGTGCCTGGGCTTACCTCCGCTGTACCCGCACCCCACCATACCCCTGTCTGCGCATTATGCCCTGAATATATTCTACCATGCCCAGAAACCTGCTCCTCTTATTCTCTGTCCCCAACGCTCTAGGCGACCAGTTTTGATAGCCTTTAGCCGCACCCTCATACTACTCCTTCTCTGTTCCGCGGGTGATGTGGAGGTAAACCCAGGCCCTGCATGTCCCCAGGCACCCTCATTTGTTGACTTCTGTGATCGAAAAAGCCTTGGTTTCATGCATGTCAACATCAGAAGCCTCCTCCCTAAGTTTGTCTTACTCACTGCTTTAGCACACTCTGCTAACCCTGATGTCCTTGCTGTGTCTGAATCCTGGCTCAGGAAGGCCACCAAAAATTCAGAGATTTCCATACCCAACTATAACATCTTCCGTCAAGATAGAACTGCCAAAGGGGGAGGAGTTGCAGTTTACTGCAGAGATAGCCTGCAAAGTAATGTCATACTTTCCAGGTCCATACCCAAACAGTTCGAACTACTAATTTTGAAAATTACTCTCTCCAGAAATAAGTCTCTCACGGTTGCCGCCTGCTACCGACCCCCCTCAGCTCCCAGCTGTGCCCTGGACACCATTTGTGAATTGATCGCCCCCCATCAGAGTTTGTTCTGTTAGGTGACCTAAACTGGGATATGCTTAACACCCCGCCAGTCATACAATCTAAGCTAGATGCCCTCAATCTCACACAAATCATCAAGGAACCCACCAGGTACAACCCTAACTCTGTAAACAAGGGCACCCTCATAGACGTCATCCTGACCAACTGGCCCTCCAAATACACCTCCGCTGTCTTCAACCAGGATCTCAGCGATCACTGCCTCATTGCCTGTATCCGCTACGGAGCCGCAGTCAAACGACCACCCCTCATCACTGTCAAACGCTCCCTAAAACACTTCTGTGAGCAGGCCTTTCTAATCGACCTGGCCCGGGTATCCTGGAAGGACATTGACCTCATCCCGTCAGTTGAGGATGCCTGGTCATTCTTTAAAAGTAAATTCCTCACCATTTTAGATAAGCATGCTCCGTTCAAAAAATGCAGAACTAAGAACAGATACAGCCCTTGGTTCACCCCAGACCTGACTGCCCTCGACCAGCACAAAAACATCCTGTGGCGGACTGCAATAGCATCGAATAGTCCCCGTGATATGCAACTGTTCAGGGAAGTCCGGAACCAATACACGCAGTCAGTCAGGAAAGCTAAGGCCAGCTTCTTCAGGCAGAAGTTTGCATCCTGTAGCTCCAACTCCAAAAAGTTCTGGGACACTGTGGAGTCCATGGAGAACAAGAGCACCTCCTCCCAGCTGCCCACTGCACTGAGGCTAGGTAACACGGTCACCACTGATAAATCCATGATTATCGAAAACTTCAATAAGCATTTCTCAACGGCTGGCCATGCCTTCCGCCTGGCTACTTCAACCTCGGCCAACAGCTCCGCCCCCCCCGCAGCTCCTCGCCCAAGCCTCTCCAGGTTCTCCTTTACCCAAATCCAGATAGCAGATGTTCTGAAAGAGCTGCAAAACCTGGACCCGTACAAATCAGCTGGGCTTGACAATCTGGACCCTCTATTTCTGAAACTATCTGCCACCATTGTCGCAACCCCTATTACCAGCCTGTTCAACCTCTCTTTCATCTCGTCTGAGATCCCCAAGGATTGGAAAGCTGCCGCAGTCATCCCCCTCTTCAAAGGGGGAGACACCCTGGACCCAAACTGTTACAGACCTATATCCATCCTGCCCTGCCTATCTAAGGTCTTCGAAAGCCAAGTCAACAAACAGGTCACTGACCATCTCGAATCCCACCGTACCTTCTCCGCTGTGCAATCTGGTTTCCGAGCCGGTCATGGGTGCACCTCAGCCACACTCAAGGTACTCAACGATATCATAACCGCCATCGATAAAAGACAGTACTGTGCAGCCGTCTTCATCGACCTTGCCAAGGCTTTCGACTCTGTCAATCACCATATTCTTATCGGCAGACTCAGTAGTCTCGGTTTTTCGGATGACTGCCTTGCCTGGTTCACCAATTACTTTGCAGACAGAGTTCAGTGTGTCAAATCGGAGGGCATGCTGTCCGGTCCTCTGGCAGTCTCTATGGGGGTGCCACAGGGTTCAATTCTCGGGCCGACTCTTTTCTCTGTGTATATCAATGATGTTGCTCTTGCTGCGGGCGATTCCCTGATCCACCTCTACGCAGACGACACCATTCTATATACTTTCGGCCCGTCTTTGGACACTGTGCTATCTAACCTCCAAACAAGCTTCAATGCCATACAACACTCCTTCCGTGGCCTCCAACTGCTCTTAAACGCTAGTAAAACCAAATGCATGCTTTTCAACCGGTCGCTGCCTGCACCCGCATGCCCGACTAGCATCACCACCCTGGATGGTTCCGACCTAGAATATGTGGACGTCTATAAGTACCTAGGTGTCTGGCTAGACTGCAAACTCTCCTTCCAGACTCATATCAAACATCTCCAATCGAAAATCAAATCAAGAGTCGGCTTTCTATTCCGCAACAAAGCCTCCTTCACTCACGCCGCCAAGCTTACCCTAGTAAAACTGACTATCCTACCGATCCTCGACTTCGGCGATGTCATCTACAAAATTCCAACACTCTACTCAGCAAACTGGATGCAGTCTATCACAGTGCCATCCGTTTTGTCACTAAAGCACCTTATACCACCCACCACTGCGACTTGTATGCTCTAGTCGGCTGGCCCTCGCTACATATTCGTCGCCAGACCCACTGGCTCCAGGTCATCTACAAGTCCATGCTAGGTAAAGCTCCGCCTTATCTCAGCTCACTGGTCACGATGGCAACACCCATCCGTAGCACGCGCTCCAGCAGGTGTATCTCACTGATCATCCCTAAAGCCAACACCTCATTTGGCTGCCTTTCGTTCCAGTACTCTGCTGCCTGTGACTGGAACGAATTGCAAAAATCGCTGAAGTTGGAGACTTTTATCTCCCTCACCAACTTCAAACATCAGCTATCTGAGCAGCTAACCGATCGCTGCAGCTGTACATAGTCTATTGGTAAATAGCCCACCCTTTTCACCTACCTCATCCCCATACTGTTTTTATTTATTTACTTTTCTGCTCTTCTGCACACCAATATCTCTACCTGTACATGACCATCTGATCATTTATCACTCCAGTGTTAATCTGCAAAATTGTAATTATTTGCCTACCTCCTCATGCCTTTTGCACACATTGTATATAGACCCCCCCTTTGTTTTCTACTGTGTTATTGACTTGTTAATTGTTTACTCCATGTGTAACTCTTTGTTGTATGCTCACACTGCTATGCTTTATCTTGGCCAGGTCGCAGTTGCAAATGAGAACTTGTTCTCAACTAGCCTACCTGGTTAAATAAAGGTGAAATAAAATAAAAATAAAAAAAAAACTGAAGGAGGCAATCTACATCCACGAGAAACTCAAAGAAATCCAACACATCCTGGTGGACGACAACAAATACAGGGAAGCTGTGGTGGCTGATGTGATGACTTTCTGGCTCAATAAACCCCAAGAGACCGAGTGACAATTTGTTATTTAGATGTAAAGCAATGGGCAACTATGTGTATACGATGTTAGAGAGAATACATTTTTTTTTCTTTTGAGAGAATTTACAAATGTTATGCATCAAATTATTGAAAATAAAGTGAGCAATGTAGCATTCTACACAACCCACAATGCCTGGGCATAATGTAGAGTGTGTGCTGAAAGTGGAACAAATCATGAATCATGTACAACATGCGGGCAAGAGTCTACAATGGACACAACTGGTATCCCATCTTCTGGATGATTCTGAAGAACTAGAAACAACTTTGTCTAAGATTTTACTTTATTTGTTTGAAACACCATTTAATTGTAACATGTATCATATTTGTTGTTTATATACTTATATAGTGTATTTGTGTGTTTTAAAAATTCAGCGACACACGCATGTTAATCTAAACCAAATATTCAGGGTGTTGAATGCTGTGGTCGTTGAGAAAACGGGGACATTTTATCCTGCAACGGATTCTGAATTGTCTGTATACATAATACTTGATGTATGCTTATTATAAAAATTCAAAAATGAAAATGAAATGTCGTTATTTGAAAGTGGCTCATTAACGTTATTGTACCTCAGAGAGGCAAGAAGGATGGCGGATCAGACGTTGAAAAACATTTATTACAGAGAGCGGGAGCGTTTACAGAGAGCTATAGCCAAAGAAACAGGTAGCCAGTTAAGCGATGCTAAAGTGAATGAATGGTTATCAGAGCAGGATGCACATACTCTACATAAACCTGTAAGAATTTATTTTCCAAGAAATATCGTTTTTTTCCACTCAACCCTTGTCCCAATTACAGGCGGATCTATGTGACATGCGGGCCCTTGCAGATAAAAATGATGGAAATCACTACATGCTAACGGTTATAGATATTTCCTCTATAATTTTCTCTACAAAATAGCATTTGTAAGGGTCTTAAAAAATAAGAGCGGGCAGAGGTGACCCAGGTCTTTGACTCTATCTTGAAGGATGGAGGAGCCCCCAAGAAAGTGCAGACTGATGGCGGAAAATACACTGCTCAAAAAAATAAAGGGAACACTTAAACAACACAATGTAACTCCAAGTCAATCACACTTCTGTGAAATCAAACTGTCCACTTAGGAAGCAACACTGATTGACAATAAATGTCACATGCTGTTGTGCAAATGGAATAGACAACAGGTGGAAATTATAGGCAATTAGCAAGACACCCCCAATAAAGGAGTTGGTGGTGACCACAGACAACTTCTCAGTTCTTATGATTCCTGGCTGATGTTTTGGTCACTTGAATGCTGGCGGTGCTTTCACACTAGTGGTAGCATGTGACGGAGTCTACAACCCACACAAGTGGCTCAGGTAGTGCAGCTCATCCAGGATGGCACATCAATGCGAGCTGTGGGTTTGCTGTGTCTGTCAGCGTAGTGTCCAGAGCATGGAGGCGCTACCAGGAGACAGGCCAGTACATCAGGAGACGTGGAGGAGGCCGTAGGAGGGCAACAACCCAGCAGCAGGACCGCTACCTCTGCCTTTGTGCAAGGAGGAGCAGGATGAGCACTGCCAGAGCCCTGCAAAATGACCTCCAGCAGGCCAGAAATGTGCATGTGTCTGCTCAAACAGTCAGAAACAGACTCCATAAGGGTGGTATGAGGGCCCAACGTCCACAGGTGGGGGTTGTGCTTACAGCCCAAGACCGTGCAGAACGTTTGGCATTTGCCAAAGAACACCAAGATTGGCAAATTCGCCACTGGTACCCTGTGCTCTTCACAGATGAAGGCAGGTTCACACTGAGCACATGTGACAGACGTGACAGTCTGGAGACACCGTGGAGAACGTTCTGCTGCCTGCAACATCCTCCAGCATGACCGGTTTGGCAGTGGGTCAGTCATGGTGTGGGGTGGCATTTCTTTGGGGGGCCGCACAGCCCTCCATGTGCTCGCCAGAGGTAGCCTGACTACCATTAGGTACCGAGATGAGATCCTGAGACCCCTTGTGAGACCATATGCTGGTGCGGTTGGCCCTGGGTTCCTCCTAATGCAAGACAATGCTAGACCTCATGTGGCTGGAGTGTGTCAGCAGTTCCTGCAAGAGGAAGGCATTGATGCTATGGACTGGCCCGCCCGTTCCCCAGACCTGAATCCAATTGAGCACATTTTTTTTTTACCTTTATTTTACTAGGCAAGTCAGTTAAGAACAAATTCTTATTTTCAATGACGGCCTAGGAACAGTGGGTTAACTGCCTGTTCAAGGGCAGAACGACAGATTTTGTACCTTGTCAGCTCGGGGATTTGAACTTGCAACCTTTCGGTTACTAGTCCAATGCTCTAACCACTAGGCTACACTGGGACATCTTGTCTCGCTACATCCACCAACGCTACATTGCACCACAGACTGTCCGGGAGTTGGCAAATGCTTTAGTCCAGGTCTGGGAGGAAATCCCTCAGGAGACCATCCGCCACCTGGTGCTCATCAGGAGCATGTCCAGGCGTTGTAGGGAGGTCATACAGGCACGTGGAGGCCACACACACTACTGAGCCTCATTTTTACTTGTTTTAAGGACATTACATCAAAGTTGGATCAGCCTGTAGTGTGGTTTTCCACATCTAGACCTCCATGGGTTGATAAATTTGATTTCCATTGATCATTTTTGTGTGATTTTGTTGTCAGCACATTCAACTATGTAAAGAAAAAAGTATTTAATAAGAATATTTCATTCATTCAGATCTAGGATGGGTTATTTTAGTGTTCCCTTAATTTTTTTGAGCAGTGTACATTTTTAATAATACTTTTCAGAAACTCATGAAGGAGCACAATATAGCACATTTTGCTACAAGTTCGGATTTGAAAGCTTCAGTTGTTGAACGCTTTAACAGAACTCTGAAGGAGCGGATGTGGCGATATTTTAGAGCTCACAACACGCATAGATATATCGATATAGTTCAAGATTTAGTAAAGGGTAACAACAACAGCTACCATAAGAGTATACGTATGAAACCCTCCGAGGTCTCTTCTGAAAATTCTTTTCAAGTCTTTAAAATCTGTATGGTTTGTTCCCCCTTCGCCGTAAGAAAAATATAAATGTTAAATTCATAGTGGGGGATTTGGTGCGTATATCCAAGTTGAGGGGTGTTTTCGACAAAAAATATGAGCAAGGTTACAGCGAAGAGTTGTTCACCGTTACCGAATGTCTGCCGCTTTTACCCACGGTCTACAAATTAAAAGATTATGACGGGGAGCTTACAGAGGGATCTTTTTATGAGAAGGAATTACAGAAGGTACAGTTGGGTAAAGACAAAGTCTTTCACATGGAGGAGATTCTAGATCAAAAGAGAAAAAAGGGTAAGAAAAATGGGTCCACTGGAAAAACTGGCCCCAAAAGTTCAACAGTTGGGTATTAGAGCATGATCAGGGGGTTAACTTAAACCCTCATGCATGATAAATACACCATCATTTGCATGTACAGAGGAGTGCATCATGGAACACAGCGGCTTCTACCTGACTCTCAGGTAATGCGTCTGCACATATATATTGTAATAATCAGAGTTAGAATTATACAACCAATTTTTCAAAACCTATAGAGTTATCAGAGGCCTGGGAAGTAGGTCTCAGCGAGATTACATACCCCCATAGTTGTTATAATATCAAAGATAAGGACCGTGATGTTTATTGCAAAAGGATATCGGAACCTGCGATAAAAAACCTAAAAACCTGCTTAAAAAAGGGTTCTATAGAACCCTCAACAGGATCGTCTCAGAGTTGAATGAACTCCTAACCCTGAACAATATGGAAATACTCCCGATCTACAACCCTATACATAAACGTGTACAAATCTCAGGGGATGCTGACGGGGGTATAAAGACCAGCGGTAATTTAGCCTACATGTTGGGGATGGGTCCCAATAAATGGACGTATGTGAAAGATAAATTATTCCGGGCTGTTTAGCAAGGATACTGCAGGAGTCTCTATGGAATCTAACGACCCTTCCACCGGTGCAAACAAAGGACTGGAGGCACGCGCTCTCTACTGTGCCGAATCTCGAGAGTTTCATCTGCTAGGGCCTATACACTCTGCCATTTTCTTTCAAGAACATTTACTCTTAAATTCGGTTGATTTAAGGCTAAAATTAACCAGGGCCAAGGATGAGTTTTGTCTGATGTCTGCCCAGGACAGGGACTTTAGTATTAAAGTGTTGGGGGCACCGCTTTTTATTTAAAAGTGTCTGTATCTCCGGCAGTTTGTCTGGGTCACTCACAGGCTTTGATGAAAGGAAATGCCCTTTACCCTCGCCAAAGAATTACCATGAAAACCTTTAGCATACCTGTGGGCAGTAGAATCTGCAGTCAAGATTTCTCGGTCCTTTACCACGTTACATGGTTATAGGTTTGGTTGATCACGCCTCTAATACGGGCAGCTTAAATAAAAACCCATTTAATTTTCAACACTTCAATGCAGCGTATGTAGCTCTCTGTCAGGACGGACGTCAGGTCCCTGCAAAGGCTTTCCAACCGCAATTTAATAACAACATATATGTGCGAAAATTTTACAATCTATTCCTGGCTACCGGGAGGCATCTAAAAGATCTCTCTTTACCTATTGACAGAAATGATTTTGCAGGGTTACACATTGTATGCTTTCAATTTATCACCTGATGATGACAACTCAGGAAATCTTTCGGTGGTGTCCCAAGGTAACCTCAGGCTGGAAATGCGTTTCCGTACACCTTTAGCCTGTACCATTAGCATGATTGCTTATGCATGCTCTGATTCAATCTTGGAAGTGAATACCCGAAGATAGGTCTTAGTGGATTATTATTAAGGATCGTTGAGCAAAGACATGAATACCCAAGAGTTGGAAGGGCTCAGGAGCCGACTGATTGGAAAACAATTTTGTGGAGTGTTGGCTTGTGATGAATTACCTATTGAGAAATGGTCGGAGCGGCCTGCCATGTTTATTGTCAATACCTACATTGGCTAGCTGTGACATTAGAAGAGGAAGGAGGAAGAAAAATCTCAACTTTTTTTTATTCCTACGGCTTTCCCCCCGGTTTTTCACATTTCCCCAAATCAATTAAAGAATTTTTGACCAAAAACGTCTCAAAGATATACTACAGCATCAAACAAGTGCAAGATAACCTTTCCACTACATGCGATCACCACTGTGTATTCTACCTATGCCAAAGAGCCCGGGGAGTTTCTTTTGAAGATGTTATGTCTCATTATAATGATGATTTAAGAATTAATGATAATGTTGTAGCTTGTTTTGTTAGAAATTATCAAAAGTGTTCAATTATGTGTCCTTTAAGACCGTGTAATCAAGGCGTATGCTCACGTCAAATGATTCAAGAATGCCACAAATGTTAAATTGCTTAATTTTTCTAATCAAATGTATTGAATTTAATCATAGTTATTCAAAAGTCGTTCAAAAGTCTAACCACCGAGTCTAACCACAGAGAGATAGGGATTAGGAAAAGGTCCGGAGACATTCAGGGGGGTAAATTAGTTATCATCATTCATTTCATAGGGGGGCGGGGTTGTTGGGGCATCTTTAGGGGTGCTGTATCTTGTTGAAGGTTTTTGTTTTAAAGCTTGAATCTGTTGACAAAGCTTATAGTTGGGTACACCCGAGAGGGGAATGTTGAGGATTGCCAGGGCCTTAAGAAACTGAAGCAGGTCTTCTGTCATCAGCAACCTTGTGGGCAGATGTGGTACTTTTAAGCAAGTCAAGCATATCGGTACCCTTTGAGTCTTTTATTGACTGAACATGGGTTAACATGACCTGCATAACTTTATCTTCAAAAGGCATTTGATCTTCAGCCGGTAAGCTCGCAGGTACAGGCATTACAGGGGCTTGGCTCTCGCTAGGCTCATCATCTTTTAAAGGATCCGGTAGGGAAAGCGTTAAATGGCTGGTCTCTCTCTCTCCCCTTGTTTCACCAAGGCCAAATACCTTTGCAATAGATTTGTGTATTTTTGGAACTTATCATAGGGGTTCAATCCTTTTCGGTTCAAAATATCCTCCATGGCCGTATCCAAATCATTTTCCGCTGTTTGTCTGATATTTTCAGGACACTGCAGTCGTTTTTTAAGACTATCCAACTCATGTTGTGGCACCAGATACATTTTATTGGCCATCACCCTCTGTGTTCAACCACCACGTCTGGCAGCAATAAGGCTGGTGATGAAGGGCACGGCTATACTTAGTAAAGGTAAAAGAAAACACCCAGACTGTTGTATGCTATGTCTTTTCTTTTGAAGACTGGCCCTTTTATTGGCAAAGAGTTTGATCGCGGTCTTTTGTCTCTTTAATTTTTTCAATTGTGTCAGGGTTAGTGGACTGTGTCCTTTGAGAAGATTCAAAGCACTCTCACATAGGGATAATATGAGATCTGAAGAACAGTGACCCAAGATGGCCTTCCGTTCATTAGCAGTAGCCCCAACTAGGCTTCTGAAGAGGGGCAGGTTTCTTTTTAAACACAGAGACATAGCTGTTACTTTTTAGGAATGTACGCGGCCGGCCACTCCCACGGGAACAGACCGGTTCGTAGCCTCAGGTGTTCTGGAGTATTTGCTTTTAAATCCACAATTAAATAAGAAAATGGTGCTTTGGTAGCGTCCTCATAGCTCTCCATAAAGTAGGATTTCCTTCCCGTGTACATCTGCTGAGCTAGAGTGTTAATTTGTAGTTTGTTTCTAGGATTTTTGAACAAAACCATGTAATTGGCGTTCAAACTGATGGCGCGTCTATTTTTTACCTTGGTGAAAGACATTCTGCACCAAGTAAAGCACAGACAGGTTTCTATGATGAGTATATTGGGTAAAAGCTCGGGCAATTTCGGGATGTTCGCTACCTGCAAATAACATACCGTCCAAAACCAGCAGATTGTTTTTATGAGGAGGGAGAAGTTCATCATCAAGACAGGGATTCAGGTATTCCTTCAACAAACTTGATTTTTATTTTCTTCAACAATTCATCATACAGAGGTAGATAACACAAATAACACCACACAATATTATCAGGCTTTTGAGATAACACATCAGAATTCTCTAAAATACTTTTTACAAAACAAGTTTTACCACTATTAGATGGCCCTGCGATTAAGGCCGAAAATGGTAGTTGCAACTGGGGGTCAAAACCTTCTACAGCAGTCATTATATCTTAAGCTTTAAGACACACTGTGGCTTGTAGCATAAGTCAGTAGCCAAAGGGCAATGTGGTCCCGTCAGGCAAAAGCAGTCTCTTGTCATAGACTAACCTGAATATTTTAGTAAGTAGGGCATTCCTTAGATGGAAGCCCTTTTTATCCCTAACATTTTTTTTGTAGGAGCTCAATCTCCAAGTCACTATTTCTGTCATTTATGAACCCCTCAACCAAGCGTGTGATTGATTCCAAGTTTACACGCGGGGTATTTTCATAGTTTTGAGTCACGCCTTTGGCTTTCAACACCACGTGATTGTCTTTAGTCCTAAAAGCCTAGCTTTTGGGACCACAGGAGGACCATTCTGTGATATGGTCACCATCTTCGAGTTCACTCATTAAACCACCCAGATAGTTGCTGAGTGGGGGGTTCCAATCACCCTGTTTGCTTACATAGACCACAGAGTCTGTGTCCTGGTAAAGAACCCACCTCTGAAGCAGCTCCATGAGGGTGTACAGTTCAAGTCAGCCATAGGCCGTGGTAAATGCTGCAAGAAACACATTTACATTACCTGGGGGTAGAACCCACTTCTCCATTGCACCAGGGCAATGTCTTGACTCAAGAATGAACAAAAAAACAAATTACCAAAATTCTTCGTTGTCTTTAATGATCGATGTTGTTAGCATATTACATCTCTGCGATAATTTGCCCCAAAGCGAGTTCAAGTACAATTTCGACACATTTCTTTTGTTTTTGTTGACCTCTATTCTGTCAGGCTCAAGAAGTATGCCTTCTCTGCCGTGATAGTCTTGAATGTACCTGTCTTTGCTCTCTTGATCTGTGACTGATGCAGGATAGCCTGAAGCCATTTGCTTGCATCTCAAGAAGGTCTTGATGTACTCTTTAAAAAGTGTCTGATTTCCTGGAAAGGTTCCACACTTCAAAGATTTTGGCCACACGATACCCCATCTCTAGAGCCTTAGAGAATTCAACTGTGACCCATACCCCTGTCAGGGCTCTTTCTTGATCTGAGTGATCACATGGGTTTTGCTGGTTGTTGTTTTCACTACATGTGCGACAAAGGGGAAAGAAACGTTTTCCTTGAGGTCCCTTGTAAGGCAACACTTGTATAAACAAACCCCTAGGAGGGTAGACAGTTGCTTTGATCAGACCAAAATAGTTTTGAGGTAAGTCAAAGTCGCAATGAATAATTTCCAGATGCCCCATAGGATAGCATGAAGAACTCATTACATGAGGATAAAGGGATGTAAAATCTACATATCCTATTGTCTCTTCGGGTTGCGCTACATACCGACATGTCAAAGCATTGGTACGGCCTCCATACAAGGCCTGTCGTGGTTCCAGGGGTTCTGGTGTGTCATAGCTGGAAAGAAAGGCTTGAACATGTGGAGCAGACTTTTTGAGGGCGGCCCATTCGTGCTGCCACAAAACCTCCACTTTTAACCCGTAAGTAGCCTGTAAAGAATCCAATTTGTCTTGAAACTCTTGGTACATTTCCCCAAAAGTATTTTGGGTTAGGACACACATGGCCTCGGGCACAAAGCAAGATTTACAACCGTGGAAGAAACAACCGTTGTACTCAACGCCTTCTCCCCCCAATTCAAAGCATATTGAATAAAAATGTCTTTATCCTGGGCCAAGTACTCCAACCATTGAATGGACCCACTAGAGTATGACTTGAATTGGCATCGGTAGTTGTCAGGCGAGGGGATTGCTATAGATGCTGTAGGTAGAAAGTGTGTACGATAGGTTTTCATACATGCCGATGTAATAGTTGTACAACTCCAGGGGTCAATGCCTGCATCTTTGATTACCTCTTCTCTGAATCTGAGGCATCCTTCACGAAGTATAACCACATCATTGTCGCAGTATGATGCCATGTCTTACTGTCTCGTACCACGTCATGAATCTCTCATGCTCTTTGGGAGACATTTGATCACACCCGTACATTTCAGGGATGGGATAAGATCCAACATAATGTAGATTCTCCTCAGATGTGAAGAAGTGGGGGAACCAGCCTTTCACAGAGTTTTCAAAACCCAAGGCCTCTGGCATTTGAGCCAATCTCATGAGTAAGAAGCTTAAACTGTCAATGTATCTCTGGTTGAACACGGTCTACAAAACACAACATTTTACTACCTTGAGCTATGACACTGGGTGCCACGCCTTGCTGTATCAAGGGGTTCAGAAGAAGGTAAGAGTCATATTCTCTAGCATTGTGCGCTATAAATGTGAAGTTTCGGTACTGGGGTTTTCGAAAGTGTTTTAGAAAGAGCAGTGCACAATTGAGTCCCTCTGCCGACCACTTTTCACCATTGAAAGTCATGGTAGATACAAAAATAAGCAAATGAACCCCCGATTGCTGATTTGTCTCAAAATCATAGAACACGTATTTCAGCCAAGGGCTGAATATAACACTCGTGTGGCACTACTTGAACCACTTCAGCGTCTCTGCTTTTCAAAGGCCGTTTATAGATTGGACAATGTACGATTCCACAACACATGCGGTTTAGGGCTATCTATATTAAGGTTGTAACTGCAATGGCATTTTGGGCAATTCTTGTTAATGTCACAACTGCTTACAGATTTACAGGCCTTGGGGTGCCATGTTTCAATTTTGTGTTTTTCGAAACAGTAGCCCGAACGACATGTCCGGTGGCAATCCTAACAGGGTGTCAAGTTTAAGGGTTGCATAGGACAATTTTCATCCAGACATACTGAAGAGTTATAACGGCATGAGTGCCCCCCCTTTCGGGTGTAGCCGGTATGGCACGATGTACAGACATATGGTGCGCCTAAAAACGCTGTGATCTTAGTAATGGCATAGTAATGTTTGTTTTGCACATACAAGTACAGAATCTGAGGATGAGGTTGGGGTTTGTTTTGGAACTTCAAGAGAGCTGCATTAACTCTACTGTGGTACAAAACCACAATCTTGATATTCAGAAAGTTTTCAGAGAAAGCCACAGCATCTTGTATACCGAAACCCACGGCCGTTTGGAGCTCTCTAGCCTTTTGTAACGCCGCTAGATCAGTACATCCAGGTTTGAGTAAATGGGATAGCCCTATTGCAAAGCATAGCTTACTACCTGGATTGTGAACGTTTATGAGGTAGGCCCTTTTATTGCTTATGATTTCTGATTGCATTAGGCTATCTAGTTTCCTTCTCTGACCCCCACCACCCTGGGGTTGATGTATTATTTGCACTACAAGCTCGAGGGTCCTATCGGCTATGAGGGATACATTTGACTGAACAAGTCGTCCTAGCAGGGCGATCAATTGTTCAAGATCTGCTTCGCCATTGGGTAAAATAAGATATACCGTGTCATGCAGGCTATCTCCACAAATTTCCAACTGTAAGACCTAACGTGGTTCGCCATAATCTCTTGACCTGTCTAACAGTTCATTCAGAGTATCCAATATCATTACTTAAAACACAGCATAGTCAAGATTATGATTCACCCATGTGAAATTGAAAAACTGTCTGATCTCTGTATTGTTGAATTTATTTCGGTACACAACCCGAACACTTCGATCAATACTGTCTCCCTCCTGATTTATTAGACAATTTTCCAATTCCCCAAAAACATCATGATGTGTTTCAGACTCTTCGGACATGGGCGTTAACGGCTGGTTTTGGGGGGGGTGGGATGCCGAAGATGTCGGGTTCTCGTTTATCTGATTAATTAGGGGTATGAGGGCTTCGGGAATCTGTGATAACAGGTTTTCATCGGGCGTCCCTGACTCATTCATACGATTAATCATTTCTAGGAGTTTAATATGCTTTCATCTATCGGTATTATGTCTGTTAACCCCGCATCGTTCATACGATTAATAATTTCTAGGAGTTCTGGCGGTATCTGTGATAAGAGGCTTTCAACTCTCCCAACTAGGTCTGTTGTCTCTGCCATTTGGATAATTAATGATGTGCGTTCTTGGGTTATTCTGGAAGGATCCGTGTTACGTATATGATTTTAGCGCCTGTATTTGCGTTTTTTAATCGGGTTGCTGTTTAACATACGTGGAATTGTTCTATGCCAGAAGGATAGATCCTCTCGGTATTGTCGCTCAAGTAAGACCCCCATTTCTTTGTGTAGCAAAACCTTTCGGGATTTTAGAGCCCTGGAAAAGACTGTGTAAAACCTAGCTTGTTCTATTTCAGATCCGGATGTTGCCACCAAAGAATTGGCGGACTCAAGAAGGCTGGACTTTTAAATCCTCTGTTCTCGGTGTGTTTGAAAAAACGTTTGTGCAGAACGGGAGAATTGCATCTGTGTCATCGGATGTGTCATCTGCTCCAACGAAGTCGTTCAGGGTCCATAAGGAGCCCGTTTTCCTTCTTGGCTGTATGTCGGCTGTAAACACAAAAATAGCTTTTAATATAAGGTGCACACTTTTTGTTTTTTAATGTATAAATATTCTTGGGTACGTGATTATTTGGACTTATGTCGAAAATATTGTGATGGGGATTTGCTGCATGCATTTTGTGTCTGAGAATCCCCGTCTAACGCTGTTTGTTCCAGATCGTTTAAACCTCTAAGCAGCTGCGTAAATGATAGAGAACCTACAAACATTAGATAATATTAAGAGGTATGTCTCCTATATACATTTTTTACTTATAAGAATACGTACATTGTACCCCCCGTTTAAAACACATAAATCATTTTTAATATTACAATAATATCCATAATATTCAAACAATTCCCCGCATTCAAATCTAATATATATTTTTTCACAAACTCACCTTCAGAAAGCTCCATTAGGATGGATTCACAGATTCTCTTTTAAATGTTCAGTCCGATAAATATTTGGGGCTGTTGGCCTGGGCGTTTGTGGGTTTGTAGCTACGCTAAAGCGGTTCTAACAGAGTGGATCGGTTGTAACTCGTTTGCGGTCATGGCTCAAAAGGAGAGAAAGTACGGAATGAGTTTACAGAGCTGTGGTGGCATTTTTTTCGGGCGATATCCTGTATGTCATAAAATGGCCCTGGAGTACCCCCAGAATGTTTTAGAGAACAAAGGCAGTGAATTAAAGCAACAGGAGGGGATGTCGAGACATTTTGTCGACAGGGCTTGCCTTTTGATTTCCTACATCCTCAGGGGTAGCAGCATGGGGGGTGTCCGATGTAAATTTATAGACCAGTATATGCGCTTATTGCTTTTCTGATATTCGTGACCAAGCTACTTTGATGCTAGGTATTCATAATGTTTTGTCTGGTGATCGATAAACTTACAAAAACGCTTGAAATAACAATGTTTTAAACCCTAGGTGGCTGTCTCGCCATATTGTATTCTTTCTGGGGTGTTTGACTTTTTAACCCCCACATCCTCTGGGGTGTTTGGCTTTTTAGCCTCCACATCCTCTGGGGTGTTTGGCTTTTTAGTGATTGGTGAGATAAATTTGGATTTGAAAGACGTGTGTTAATGAATCGAAAGTGCCCATTTTAAGAGACGCCGCCACACTTTTTTGATGGGGGGATACATGCAATTTGCATGATAGTGCAAACCTTGGTTTCAAACGATCCCCTACAGAGACACACACCCCCACCCGGCACATGCACACCCGTGCACGCACACGGCTTTTCCGAAAGCCTTTTTCTCCGTGACATGCTTGGTGAGGGTGTGTGTCTCTGTAGGGGATCGAAAACGGCAAAAAATATTCAAAATTAGCTCCATAATATCGACAGAAACATGGCAAACATTGCCCCTAGAGTCGCAACAGGTTAATTAACAAAGTTAACCATTTTTACTGTTGTGTCCAAAATGTCCTTCAAGCTGTCAGGCATTCCTTCCCTTGGTAGCAAGAGCCTCTCGGTGGATGCTGCAGTGACTACGCATAGGTAACAAACAAACAGCGAGTAGCAGCAGTGTACAAGAGGGGGGGGTCAATGTAAATTGTCCGGTGGCGATTTTTGTGAATTGTACAGCAGTCTAACGGCTTGGGAGTAGAAGCTGTGGAGAAGCCTTTTGGTCCTAGACTTGGCGCTATGGCACCACTTTCTGTGCGGTAGCACAGTCTATAACTTGGGTGACTGGAGTCTCTGACAACTTTATGGGCTTTCCACTTACACCGCCTATTATATAGATCCTGGATGACAGGAAGCTTGGCCCCAGTGATGTATTGGGCCATTCTCACTACCCTCTGTAGCGCCTTACGGTCAGATGCCGAGCATTTGCCATACCAGGCGGTGATGCAACCGGCCAGGATGCTCTCGATCATGCAGCTGTTGAACCTTTTGAGGATCTGGGGACCCATGCCAAATCTTTTCAGTCTCCTGTGTGGGAAAAGGTTTTGTTGTGCCCTCTTCACGACTGTCTTGGTATGTTTGGTTCATGATTGTTCGTTGGTGATGTGGACACCAAGGAACTTGAAACTCTCGACCCGCTCCACTACAGCCCTGTCGATGTTAATGCGGGCCTGTTCGGCCCACCTTTTCCTGTGGTCCACAATCAGCTCCTTTGTCTTGCACACATTGAGGGAGAGGTTGTTGTCCTGGCACCACACTGACAGTTCTCTGACCTCCTCTCTATAGGCCGTCTCATCATTGTTGGTGATCAGGCCTACCACTGTTGTGTCGTCAGCAACCTTAATGATGGTGTTGGAGTCATGTTTGGCCACACGGTCGTGGGTGAACAGGGAATACAGGAGGGGACTAAGTACTCACCCCTGTGGAGCCCCAGTGTTAAGGATCAGCCTGGCAGACTTGTTGTTGCCTACTCTTACCATCTTGGGGCAGCCCGTCAGGAAGTCCAGGATTCAGTTGCAGAGGGAGGTGTTTAGTACCAGAGTCCTTAGCTTAGTGAGGAGCTTTGTGGGCACTATGATGTTGAATACTGAGCCGTAGTCAATGAACAGCATTCTCACATACTGTAGGTGTTCCTTTTGTCTAGGTGAGAAAGGGCAGTGTTGAGTGTTGATTGAGATTGGGTCATCTGTGGATCTGTTGGTGCGGTATGCGAATTGTAGTGGGTCTAGTATGTCTGGGAGGATGCTGTTTATGTGAGCCATGACCAGCCTTTCAAAGCACTTCATGGCTACCGACGTGAGTGCCACGGGGTGGTAATCATTCAGGCAGGTTACCTTCGATTCATTCGGCACAGGGACTATCGTGGTCTGCTTAAAACATATAGGTAATACAGACTAGGTCAGGGAGAGGTTGAAAATGTCAGTGAAGACACTTGACAGTTGGTCCGTGCATGCTTTGAGTACATGTCCTGGTAATCCGTCTGGCCCAGCGGCTTTGTGAATGTTGACCTGATGAAAAGGTTTTGTTCACATCAGCTACCAGAGCGTCAACACACAGTCATCCAGAACAGCTGGTGCTCTCATGCATGCTTCAGTGTTGCTTGCCTCGAAGCGAACATAAAAGGCATTTAGCTCGTCTGGTAGGTTTGCATCACTGGGCAGCTCGCGTCTGGGTTTCCCTTTGTAGTCCATAATAGTTTGCAAGCCCTGCCACATCCGATAAGCGTCAGAGCCGGTGTATTAGGATTCAATCTTAATCCTGTAGTGACATTTTGCTTGTTTGATGGTTCGTCTGAGGGCATGGCGGGATTTCTTGTAAGCGTCCGGGTTAGTCTCCCGCTCCTTAAAAGCGGCAGCTCTAGCCTTTAGCTCAATGCGTATGTTTCCTATAATCCATGGCTTCCGGTTGGATTATGTACGTACAGTCACTGTGGGGACGACGTCATCGATGCACTTATTGGATGAATCCTGGAACATATTCCAGTCTGTGCTAGCAAAACAGTCCTGTAGTGTAACATCCTCGTCATCTGGCCACTTCCATATTGAGCGAGTCACTGGTACTTCCTGCTTTGGTTTTTGGCTTGTAAGCAGGAATCAGGAGGATAGAATTATGGTCAGATCTGCCAAATAGAGGGCGGGGGAGAGTTTTGTATGCATCTCTGTGTGTGTATTAAAGATGGTCTATGGTTCTTCCCCTCTGGTAAAATGCTGGTAAAAAATGTGCTAAAACTGATTTAAGTTTTCCTGCATTAAAGTCCCCGGCCACAAGGAGCGTCGTTTTGGGTGAGAATTTTCTTCTTTGCTATGGCCTTATAGAGTTGGTTGAGAGCGGTCTTAGTGCCAGCTTCGCTTTGTGGTGGTAAATAGACGGCTACTAATAATACAGAACTGTCTTGGTATATACTGTGGTCGACAGCTTATAAGGTACTCTACCTCAGGCGAGCAATACCTCGAGACTTCTTTAATATTAGACATTGCGCACAAGCTGATATTGACAAAAGGACACACACCCCCACCCCTCATCTTACCAGAGGAAGCGTCTCTGTTCTGCCAGTGCATGGAAAATCCCGCTAGCTCTATATTGTCCGTATCTTCATTCAGCCACGTCTCGGTGAAACATAAGATGTTACCATTTTTAATGTTCCATTTGTAGGATAATCTTAATAGTAGGTCATCAATTTTATTTTCCAACAATTGCACGTTAGCAAGGAGAATGGAAGGCATTGGCAGTTTGCTCGCTCGCCTCCGGATTCTAAGACGGATCCCCGATCTGCGTCCCCTTTTCCGTCTTATTTTCTTCACGCAAAAGGCGTGGATCTGGGCCTGTTCCAGTGAAAGCAGGATATCCTTCTCGTCAGACACATTAAAGGAAAAATGTTCTTCCAGTCCTTCCAGTCCGCGGTGAGTAATCGCTTTTCTGATGTCCAGAAGTTATTTTCGGTCATAGGAGACGGTAGCAGCAACATTATGTACACAAAAAATAAGTTACGCAAAACGCAAAATTGCACAATTGGTTGGGAGAATGTAAAACTTCAGCCATGTTCTTCGGCGCCATCAACAGTCTGATCCACGCTCCTACCTTTTTTTAAGGTATCTGTTACCAACAGATGCATATCTGTATTCACAGTCATGTGAAATCCATAGATTATATGACTCAGTAACTGTTGTTGCATGTTGCGTTCATATTTTTGTTCAGTGTAGTTACTAATGTTTGTTTGTCTGGAAGCTATGCTACAGGTGAAACGTATGCATGCACAAACCCTGTATTAAGACTATGCTCTACAAATAACATGGGAATCTATGTCTTACTCATCCTACATGCATACTGAATCTGGCCTCACTTATTTCAGCTGATGCGATGTTGTGTGACTGTTTCTACGTCAACCCTTCTCCCAAATATACAGTTGGGTAAAGTGATATCTCTGTGATAGTCAAAGATGAGAATAAAACAACACCTGCTCTACAGGAAATGTTGAGGAGCCATGCTTCCACCTCTGGCAAATCCTCAACTGTCATACATTCAGTGGCACGTTGATGGTGATGGTAGCAGCCATATGAAAAAGCTTGGGCACACTTGAAGCTTAATGAACTAAGTGGTGATCACTTGGTAGCACACTTAAGTTTACCCTGCGGGGTCTGAAAGGAACTCTTCTTCTCTCACTAAGAGATAGACAGACCTGAGATGTGATTGTCCGCGCTGGCCTGGGGGGGACGTGTCTAAAAGTGTGACATTCGTTAGTGTCCCATGTCATTATCATTAAGATCCCATTGGCTGCCCATCGTTGCTACGATGGGTTGAGGAGGAGAATATGTCTCTCCCACTTCAGGGCAAAGATAGCGCCACTTCTTAAGTACTCCTCTACTACTCCTCCTCCTCTTTCTGTAACTTTGTCTAATTTGTTCGCTGTCGTACAGCATCTGCTCCTTACGAGGGGTTGAATTAGACATTTGTCAATCAGCCCTCTGCCACAGACAAACTCCCTGTAAGAATGCTAACACAGATATTCTAGGGCAAGCTGTAACTTTGGCCTCGCACAGATAGCCTGTGAAATCTTTCTATGTCTAGGATTGATGTCTGAATTCATTTCTTCAGTGTTACTGAGGAAAGGGAGGGGAAACATTGAACACAATTCCCACAATGCCCTGCCCTGTCCATACTTGTCGTCGAAAACCAGTAATTCTTGCTTTTATTAGGTGCATTATTATCACAATATGTAGCCTACTTTATCCTATTCAAATAGTAAGATATGCCACATACCTTTGGAATTTTATTAACGAAACAGACATGGGTATAAATGAACAACCATAACTCGTCTGAACTCACCATTTTAAGAAATAATTATTGGGGACTCATTTTTATAATCAAGAAGATTAATGGAGGGCCATATGGAAGGGTTCCTAGGATGGTGGAGTAAAGCAAGCCACTGTTGTTTATTACTCCATGAACGAGGTGGGATCCCAATGAATTTGAATGCATCCCAACAACTATGAATATATCTATGGCAGGGATCATCAACTAGATTCAGCCGCAGGCCATTTTTTTATTGAGTGGATGGCCAGAGGACCGGAACATAATAAAGCAATAAGGCCCGAGGGGTGTGGTCAATATACCATCGCTAAGGGCTGTTCTTATGCACGACGCAATGTTGGTAAACTGGTTACCTATGTCATTTTATCATAAACGTGGTATTCGGTCTGATATACCACAGCTCTCAGCCAATTAGCATTCAGGGCTCAAACCACCCAGTTCTTTATTTTTTATTTAACCTTTATTTAACTAGGCAAGTGTCACGTTCTGACCATAGTTCTGTTATTTTATTCTTTGTTTTAGTATGGTCAGTATGGTCTATGTTTATGTTTGTCTTTCTATGTTGGTTTTTGTGTTCAGCCTAGTGTGGTTCTCAATCAGAGGCAGGTGTCGTTAGTTGTCTCTGATTGAGAATCATACTTAGGTAGCCTGGGTTTCACTGTTGGTTTGTGGGTGTTTGTTTCCGTGTGAGTGTTTGTCGCCACACCGTACTGTTTCGGTTTGGTATATTTCATTCATGGTCACATTTATTGTTTTGTATGTCATAGTGTTCAGTTTATTTATTAAAGTAATCATCATGAACACTTACCACGCTGCATCTTGGTCCGATCCTTACTCCTCTTCAGACGAAGAGGAGATCTGCCGTTACAGCAAGTCAGTTAAGAACAAATTATTATTTACAATGACGGCCTACCCAGCCAAACCCAGACGACGCTGGGCCAATTGTGCGCCGGCCTATGGGACTCCCAATCATGGCTGGATGTGATACAGCCTGGATATAATTACAAATATTTTGTAGACTTCAAATTGACTGCAAGAAGCCTAAACAGATATAACGTTTGATTAAAACAATCATTTGTATATGATCACGTGTCTCTCTATTATGCGTGGGAATACTTGGGAACAGATTTCTTAAATTAAAATCACTTGGAGCTAATTTCCTGGTGTTTTTACAGTCTTATGTCCAACAATATATACAAATAAATACAAATAAATTAGGTATATATATATATATATATATATATATTTTGCTCAGAAAACTTGGGGGACCAAATAAAACCACACAGGCCACCAGTCGGGGAACACTGATCTAAGGTGTACATTTTAGGTCAGCCTCATGTCTCGGGGTTGAAGCATGGCGCTGAGGGTGTCCTTAAATATACACTGTTGTTCCATTTCACTACACATCCCGATCACCAGTTCTAAACTGTAATGAAGCGGCGATAACAGCTATTAAAACCTGTTATTTTCTTGATGGTTCATTCCAAACAATAAAATGTGTTAATAATAACTGTGTTAAGGACAAGTGTGAAGGGACACCTGCTCCATCTCATCTGCCTCCCAGCAAATGAGAACTGTTCCGTGTGTCGTGACTCGTGTCACATATCGTTAGCCACGGATAACTGAACTGACTGGTCATCAATGGTCATTTCAAACCCTACCACATATCAGATGATGAAGGAGGTGGGAAACGGGGGTAAAGCTTAGAGGTTTGAGGCCCTGATGTGAATTGCAGTCACAGTGACAGGGCGCTGAGGTCTCACTGTTTCCCTTCCCTGAGTTTTGAGCCAAGCCTGACACTTTATTGATCTCCCTCTCGTCTAATCAGTAGCTCTGTCACATTATAACAAAGGGGAGGCGAGACAAAATGAAAGCAATTTACTTCCGCAGGGCGAGGATTGCGAGCCAGCATCAAGGGTTTTTTCCCTTTCGTGGGCAATGTGATATTTGTGGTGGTAGGGTTGGTGGGATTGGGTTTTCAAACCAAAACAATGCCTCAGTGCATTGAGTTAAGCTGGGTGAAGTCGGGGTGCAAGACAACACTCAAAATGGTTGACTGTTTTTCATTCATCCATGAGAGACATGTCCTAATGGCCTGACGCTCATATCCTGCTTGTCAGGTTGAATGTTAACCTGTAGTAAATGGATCATATAACATGTGTTTGCAGAGGGCAAGTTTTCTCCAGACGTTTAAGACATCACATTTCTATAATGTTTATATTACCTGAAACGATTTGGTTCATGGTGGAAAAAAAATAGATGTTCATAGATGTTCACAGATAACATAATTTCCTGCTAAACATATTCAGGCTACTTACCTGGTGGAGCCCGGGTCTTCCGGGGGATTAAACATAATCATTAAGTTAACAGTTCCGTCTGTGTAGTAATGAAGATGTGACAGTGGAGGAGTGGAGGAGCCTCCTTGCTTGGAGCCAATAATCCTGCAGCTGGAAGCCCCCGCCTACAAAAAAGTCTCTCTATTACCATTTAGATTGTGCACCCAGCCCGCAGGCTGGATACATGCACAAATAAATAATTTCATTTGTACTCCCTCCCTCTAGAAGCGAGACCTGTCTGGAGACCATTTCTCCCCATTTCCCATATCCACGTTGGCCTGTTGTCATGTTTTCCAGGGCCATCAGTTTAGTCCTGCAGGCAGCTTAAATAATAATCAGGAGTCAATGCTTAGACTAAATAGGCCCTCGTTTCTCATCCCACCGCCTATTCACCCATTTTTCATTCTAAATGAAGAGGGGCTTCCCGAATCAATGGGTATCTCCTCCCAACCAATGGACTACTTAAGGAATGTTCCTTCTATGTACAGACGTTTTTCCATCATTCTGTGGCATCCTGGTGTAACAGTGTTTTTCTTACTAATCATGTATGGTACAGATCTGTAGGTGGGCCAGGTAAAATAGGAATGAAGTCATTTACATATTTTGCACACTAGACAGTAAATCTGAGGACAGATTGGTCTCCTTTCCTCTCCTGCTAAGCTTGGGAATGGTCGGCAAATTCCTTCATTTTTTGGTTTTCACATTTAAAGTGCAGTTATGAATACTGAAAAAATTATGGATGAAATGGTTAACTCTCTGTTTCGGGGGCTTCTTTACAGTGACTTGCAATTTATCCTGATCCTGAAAACATTAGAAATTACTTTGAAAAGCAGTCGCTACGCAACAGAGGAAATGGCGGTCTGTTTAACCTACTTGCTGACCCTCTCCTTCTGGCTCGGTAAGCAGAAGTAAGCTGACATAGCATCTTCAAGAAAATACAAATCCAGCACAAAATCTCCCTCTTCAACATTCCTCTGCATTTGTCTGTGTCCCCCTGTGTCATAACACTCTATCATCAATAGCATTCCCTTCTGAAAATGTTGACCACACATCCCATTCATCACAGGTTCCTCAAAAATAAAAACATTCTCTCTAAGGCTTCTTTCCCTCCAGATGTAAAAAGTATGATCGATTTTGATGGTTTTTCTCTTTGGTTTCACTTGAGCCCCCGCTCTCTTCTCCCCCATGGGAGCGGTATCTCCTTGGACTTCAGGTTCAGAGAGCAATTGCAGTGGGACTACGGTGGAATTAATAAAGTAAGTGAGGTGAAAGCTTTGAGTTTTGATAAAAGCTACAGAGTCCATCGGTCACACACGGCTTTGTGTGCATTACCGGGCTTAATGCAAACTGACGGCGGAGAGGCGCTAAGGAGTAGGAACTTAAGGACATTTGGAGGGCATCGCGCCACCCCTCTCAAGGACAGTGAATTGGCCTACAGAGAAATGGCTTAACTTGCTGCTGTCGCTGTTTTCTAACAGACTGAGTAGAAAGTAGATGCACAGTAGCTGTTATGATTGACAGCACCAAGATTTTAATTTTCTTTAATTTAAAAAAATATCTATTTTTTAACCTTAATTTAACTAGGCAAGTCAGTTAAGAACAAATTCTGTTTAGAAGTAGACACTGAAATATTTGCAAACAAAAATAATAGATTCAGATTAAGACCTAGCCCGGTGTAGTAGGTACAACTCAGTTTTTATGTATTTTGAAATGCTGAATTTAATGGATATTTAAATGAATATACCACAATAAACTGATTCCTATGCTAGGAACATTTGTGTAGTATATTTCATGGACCTGGTCCACCTGTCATCCTGCCAGATAAGATACCTTCCCAACCCCAGTGGGAATTGAAACAACTGGAGCTTGTCTGTGTCCTGAATCCATTGTGTCCTTGGTTCAGAGGGGAACATGCATCATCATCAATGTCACACACACTTTAACCATGGCTAGACTATATCACTGGCACGGGAGAATTCAACATGTCACACTGTCTGATAGACAGAAAATAAGCAAGTTGTCAACTTCAGGAAGAGTTGAAATTGTATCCTTTTGAAAACTAGGGGAAGAGAGACAGAGATTGAGATAGAGGGGGGAGGGAGAAACAGAGACAGAGAAAGAGAATGAAGGTAACTGAACATGCTATACAAAGTAGGCTACATTTTTCCTTTCGAAACACAGGATGATTAACTTTTAAGCCACTACCAATTTTCACACGGTACATTGAATTTACCCCCAAGCTTTCTGATACGTTTTCATTATGACCTCCTATGCTGAACAAGATGTTGTTGATACTCCAATTCAATGACAATTGTTTGAAATTAGAATATTTAGAAATACATTTTATAATTTTGAAAAAGCAGGAGGCAGCAAGAAAAAAATAGGATTTGTTGTGATGTTCCTGTCACGACTTCCGCCGAAGTTGGCTCTCCTGCCTGTTCGGGCGGTGCTTGGCGGTCGTCGTCACCGTCCTACTAGCCACTACCGATCCCTTTTTCGTTTGTCTGTTGGTTTTGTCTTATTAGTTTCACCTGTGTGTATTTTAGTTTAATTAACGTCCTTATATGTAGTAGGTTGTCCCGCCCTTGTTTTGTGCGGGATTGTTTTTGTATTCATGTCATTTGGTGTAGAAACCTGCTCTCTGCGCCTGATTCCACCCACCTTGATAAAACGTGACAGTTCCAGAGATATTTCTCTCACTTCCCCCGCCCCTTATGTCCATCTTCCATCTTCCCTTGCCCCTTACGTCCATCTTCCCTTGCCCCTTACGTCCATCTTCCCTTGCCCCTTATGTCCATCTTACCCCGTCCTTCCGTCCATCTGTTGTCATAATCCTGGAAATGCGTGGAGAACCTAACAAAGCATCTGCTCAACTGCTTTGGGGTCAAACTTAAATGAACTTGAGCCTCAATCACCTCTTTTCTTATCACAGAGCAAAAGTAGCCACAGTACTTTGGTGCTGTGAGTGTTCACACGTAAGTTTTCCCCACATAATGTAAACCACGTGAGTGACCATGAACAGATTAACATGGTCGTGTCTCAATCTATATCCATCAAGGATGATCACAATGAACATGAGCCTCCGTCACCTCTTCTCTTGTCACTAGACAGTAGCCACAGTGCTGTGGGTTTTCACACGTCTGTGTGACAAACCTCATGAGCATGAAAAGATGAATTCATAATGTGAATTTATCCAAATCCATACAAATCAGGAAAACCCAGAGCATGACATGAGTGGAATCCATCACCTAATCTCTTACCAGACGAGTAGCCATAGTGTTGTGGGTGTTCACACATCTAGGTGAAAGACATGAGTTTTCCCCACGTAATGTAAACCTCGTGATCACAAAAAGATGAATACATCGCAGTATGGATATAAATCAAATTAAGCAGTAGCCACAGTACGGTTGATGTTTACACATGGTAGAAATAATCCATTACATTATGGATACATCTAAATCTTAAATATGAATGGAATTCATAGGCTGGATAGCCTGTTGGATACTTCGTTGAATTTAAAAAATATATTTTTGTATGTGGAGAGATAATTATACATATCGACGGCGCCTCTTGAATGACAACTAGATGGATTAGAACAAACTGAGGCTCCATGTCGAAAATCCCTGGACTGTGAACAGGTTCCAAATTCAAATGTAATGGGTGTGGCACAGGGTTACAACGAGAAAGACGGGATTTGCACCTCATTTTTGTAGTGTTGGAAACAGAATGGTTGTCAGGTCAAAGCATTTAATGAAATGTGGTGCACCTCCATACTACTATGGATTATAGCCCTCTGCTTCAATAACTGTACATTATTACTACGGTGTGTGAAACGTCAAAAATAGAGTGGAAGGTCCTTTAAGTTAAGAACCTTCAAGCTATTAGCGTGCTGGAGAGAAGGGACCTAAAATGTATTTTATTCAGATGATTTACTACAAGTTCAGTCGGATTATATTAATGAATCAATGACTGATAGGCTTTTATATTCTTCTTGATGAGTTTCATCAATTTGATCTCATTAGTGGACAATGTAATGGACTGTCCATATGAAACAATTGCTCAGTATTCATTCTCTGTCTGTTTCACAAATGTAGCTTAATTAACTGGCATCCGCAAGCTTCTGGAACTACACCATAAATGACAGCAATAGAGTGACTCAGGTGGAAGGAGAACTTAAAGAATAGAACTGTCATCGTCATAACTGGGGAAGTGTAATAATGGAGAATTTGACCTACTCTAGGAAAGACATTGGTAATGACTTGACAGTGGAGTGTACAAAACAACTGATTCAAAATAAATCCCTCAAAGTATTCACACCCCTTGGGCTCTATTTTCGGCTGGCGTTAAGGCGACACTAGTGTCAAACGCACACTAGTATGCAATTTCGTCATATAAAAACTGGCACACTGGCATTTTCCAGCCCTTAACGCCAGGTTCGGCAATTTACCTATCTCACTTCATCATGCTTACGCTCAGATGGGAGGGGTTGGAAATATTTTAGGCGTGTCCTTAAACACATGACCCAAAGTGCTAATTTCAGGCAGGGCTGGTAGGGATATTTAAGACCAATCAAAAGCTGGTTTTAGTAGTAATGCAGTTAGTTATGGCAGGAATTTTGACTGCGGAAACACAGCCTATCCAGCCGTAACACACTCTGCCCATATGCGCATGGAACAAGAGTAGCCTAATGTGCTTTTGGTGCCTGTATACGTCGCATTTACACCCAAAATCATATAAATAACCCAAGGAGGACGAGATGCTAAAATAATATAATTAATCAAATCCAAGTTTATTTGCCACATGTGCCGAATACAACATGTGTAGACCTTACAGTGAAATGCTTACTGACAGGCTCTAACAAATAGTGCAAAAAAGGTATTAGGTGAACAATAGGTAATTAAAGAAATAAAACAACAGTAAAAAGAGAGGCATATACAGTAGCGATGCTACATACAGACACCGGTTAGTCAGGCTGATTGAGGTAGTATGTACATGTAGATATGGTTAAAGTGACTATGCATACAGTGGGGCAAAAAAGTATTTAGTCAGCCACCAATTGTGCAAGTTCTCCCACTTAAGATGAGAGGCCTGTAATTTTCATCATAGGTACACTTCAACTATGACAGACAAAATGAGAAAAGAAAATCCAGAAAATCACATTGTAGGATTTTTATGGAATTTATTTGCAAATTATGGTGGAAAATAAGTATTTGGTCACTTACAAACAAGCAAGATTTCTGGCTCTCAAAGACCTGTAACTTCTTCTTTAAGAGGCTCCTCTGTCCTCCACTCGTTACCTGTATTAATGGCACCTGTTTGAACTTGTTATCAGTATAAAAGACACCTGTCCACAACCTCAAATAGACACACTCCAAACTCCACTATGGCCAAGACCAAAGAGCTGTCAAAGGACACCAGAAACGAAATTGTAGACCTGCACCAGGGCCTGATCTTCTATCAACCAGGGCCTTACAACCTCTGGGGAATTGGTCAAAGCTATAAAATAGTTCAGTTAGAACATTGGGATAAAAATTCTCGTGACAGGGTACTATGGTGTTGAACACTGAGCTGTAGTCAATGAACAGCATTCTCACATAAGTGTTCCTTTTGTGCAGGTGGGAAAGGGCAGTGTGGAGTGCAATAGAGATTGCATAATCTGTGGATCTGTTTGGTGTGGTATGCACATTGAGGGTGGTCTAGGGTTTCTGGGATAATGGTGTTGATGTGAACCATTACCAACCTTTCAAAGCACTTCATGGCTACGGATGTGAGTGCTATGGGTCTGTAGTCATTTAGGCAGGTTGCCTTAGTGTTCTTGGGCACAGGGACTATGGTGGTCTGCTTGAAACATGTTGGTATTACAGACTCAATCAGGGACATGTTGAAAATGTCAGTGAAGACTCCTGCCAGTTGGTCAGCACATGCCCGGAGCACACGTCCTGGTAATCCTTCTGGCCCCGCAGCCTTGTGTATGCTGACCTGTTTAAAGGTCTTACTCACGTCGGCTACGGAGAGTGTGATCACACAGCCGTCCGGAACAGCTGATGCTCTCATGCATGCCTCAGTGCTGCTTGCCTCGAAGCGAGCATAGAAGTGATTCAGCTGGTCTGGTAGGCTCATGTCACTGTGCAGCTCGCGGCTGTGCTTCCCCATGCGGCAGCTCTACTCTTTAGCTCAGTGCGAATGTTGCCTGTAATCGATGGCTTGTGGTTGAGGTATGTACGTACGGTTACTGTGGGGATGAAGTCCTCGAAGCACTTATTGATAAAGCCAGTGACTGATGTGGTGTACTCCTCAATGACATCGGAAGAATCGCGGAACATGTTCCAGTCTGTGATAGCAAAACAGTCCTGTAGTTTAGCATCTGCTTCAACTGACAACTTTTTTTAGACCGAGTTTGATCCAGGTGAGGCATATCAAGAAGCTGTTTAAACAGAATGATCATTACACAGGTGCAGCTTGTGCTGGATACAATAAAAGACCACACTAAAATGTGCAGTTTTGTCACACAACACAATGCCACAGATATCTTAAGTTTTGAGGGAGCTTACAACTGACTGCAGGAATGTCCACCAGAGCTGTTGCCAGAGAATTTAATATGAATTTCTATACCATAAGCTGCCTCCAACATCGTTTTAGAGAATTTGGCAGTACGTCCAACCGGCCTCACAACCACAAACCACGTGTACCCACACTAGCTCCATCACTTAAGGGATCGTCTGAGACTAGCCACCCAAACAGCTGATGAAACTGAGGCACATTTCTGTCTGTAATAAAGCTCTGTTATGGGGGAAAACTCATTCCGATTGGCCTGGCTCCTCAGGTGGTGGGCCTATGCCCTCCCAGTCCCACCCATGGCTGCGCCCCTGCCCAGTCACGTGAAATCCATAGATTAGGGCCTGATTCATGTATTTCAAGTGACTGATTTCCTTATATGAACTGTAACTCAGTAATATCGTTGAAATGGTTTATATTTTGTTTCGTTTATTTGGTTAAAAATCCAGCATGGCCTCCCCTCAATTAAGTCTTATTTTTTGTCCTGCCCAATGTAAACGCAAAGTAGTCAAGATGTTCACTAAAAGAGTTTGGCTCCTGAGACCGCTTAGAAATAAATCTTAATGACCAAAGCTTTATTAAAATATAAAGTTTGAGAGAGGCGAAACAGTGAGTTGACATTCTTTTTTATCTGTGCATTGTAGGAAGACCCCGTTTTGGATGTGCATAAAACTCTCCATTGGCTGGGTTGTTTTAATATTATATGCCCACGGGGAGAAATGATAGTGCCTTGATTCCAAGGTAATACATAGAATACCTTAAATATACAACTTGAAGCAAGCACATATTTCGCCATGAAGCACGTTCTGATTGGCCAGTAAGGGGCCAAGCCTCGACACAACCACAACTTGTTTGTTCATCAAAACCCAGCCCTTTCGTGCCAATGCCAGCAAGTGCACCGATAATTGTACTAGTTAAAATAGCAAAAATATTGATTACACACCTCTGAACCTCTATAGCGCTACCACCAGTGCTTAGATGTACCATTGTGTCCCACACATACAATTATCTGTAAGGTCCCTCAGTCAAGCTGAGAATTTGAAACACAGATTCAACCACAAAGACAAGGGAGGTTGACCTATCTTTTGCGAAAAAGGACACCTATTGGTAGATCGATAAAAAAAAAAACAGACATTGAATATCCCTTTGAGCATGGTGAAGTTATTTATTACACATTGGATGGTGTATCAATACACCCAGTCACTACAAAGATGCAGGCATCCTTCTTAACTCATTTGCCGGAGAGGAAGGAAACCACTCAGGGATTTCACCATGAGGTCAATGGTGACTTTAAAACAGTTACAGAGTATAATGGCTGTGATAGGAGAAAACTGATGATGGATCAACAACATTGTAGTTATGACACAATACTATAAGAACAAATTCTTATTTACAGCGACGGGCTACCAAAATGCAAAAGCCTTCCTGCAGGGACGGGGGCTGGGATAAAAAATGTTTTTAAATAACAACTATAGGACAAAACACACATCACAACGAGAGAAAGAGAGACCTAAGACAGCAACATAGCATGGCAGCAACACAACATGACAACAACATGGTAGAAACACAACATGGCAGCAGCACAACATGGTAGCAGCACAAAACATGGTACAAACATTATTGGGCACAGACAACAGCACAAAGGGCAAGAAGGTAGAGACAGCAATACATCACTAAAGCAGCCACAACTGTCAGTAAGTGTCCATGATTGAGTCTTTGAATGCAGAAATTGAGATAAAACTGTCCAGTTTAATATTAACCTAAATGGACAGAGTGAAAATAAGGAAGCTTGTACAACTTACAAAATAAGGAAGCTTGTACAAAATAACATAAGTAAAAATAACAAAAAATATGCATCTGTTTGTAACAAGGCACTAAAGTAATGCTGCATAAAATGTGGCAAATCAATTAACCTTTTGTCCTGAATACAAAGTGTTATGTTTGGGGCAAATCCAACACAACACATTACTGAGTACCACTCTCCATATTTTCAAGCATAGTGTTGTCTGCATCATGTTATGGGTATGCTTGCAATCATTAGGGACTGGGGAGTTTTTCAGAATGAAAAAGAAACGGAATGGTGCTAAGCACATGCAAAATCCTACAGGAAAACCTGTTTCAATCTGCTTTACACCAGAGATTAATTCACACTTCAGCAGGACAGTAACCTAAAACAAGGCCAAATCTAAACTGAAGTTGCTTATCAAGAAGACAGTGAATGTTTCCTGAGTGGCGAGGTTACTGTTTTAACTCAAATCTGCTTGGAAATATATGGCAAGACCTGAAAATGGTTGTCTAGCAATGATCAACAACCAATTTGACAGAGCTTGAAGAATAATGGGAAAATGTTGCACAATCCAGCTCTTTGAGACCCAGAAAGACTCACAGTTGCCAAATATGATTCTAACATGTATTGACTCAGGGGGTTGAATACTTATCTAATCAAAGTAAATTAGTGTCAGTGGCGTTCTGTGCCTTTTAAGATGAGGGAGGACAATTTTTTTTTAAAGAGCATGGATTTATTTATATTACAGCATATTGGATGACGATCATTCATATTCCATTCATCCAGTTCAATGTAACAGTGACATGTTTAAGCTACATGATACTCAAATTTCCCTCTACCCATCACGAGGTTGCTACAACCTAGCCTATGAATGAAAGTTTACAAGGTAGGTGCACACAGTTAACACACAGTGACACATGGACAGACAGTGACACATTCAATACTGCCTTGCACACTCTTGCCTGGATTTAGGTGATCTAGGGTGTAATCATTAGTCCAACAGTTGCAAACAAGAGTTTCTATTGGACAAATGCAGGTATGTTTATCCCCGTTATGTTCCGTTTGTTTCCGCTTAAGAAAAGTTTTTCAACAGAGTCATCAGAATAAATACACCCCTTATCACTCGTAAACACAGTTCACTTTCATAGCAGCCACGTTGTATTCCTTCTCCCATCTATGCACTCTCCTCTTCTTACCTTTTCCCTTTGCCTACAACATTGTCACCATATTAGCTAAGGAAACGTCATAGTCAACATAGCTAATAAAACAAAGGTTAGTATACCCGCTACAATCATGCAGTAACGTTACAGTGTACAGTTTAGAATTTACACCGGCGGGCCCCGGTGGCAATAAATGAGTAAACCAAAAGATTACCTTGACTTGGAAGAGTTAGTGTTGTGTTGGATATTCATAGCCAGTTAGCTAACATAGCATCCCTCTGTTTGAGTAGGCTAATCTAGCTAGCTGAATTTGCTAGCTAAGAAAGTGAAACAATTATGAAATCTCTCTTGCTTCTTCATTTTGGAAGAAATGCATTCGTTCAAAAGTGTTTTAATGTTCTCTTTCTCTTTGAGTCATTTACTCACCACATTTTATGCACTGCAGTGCTAGCTAGCTGTAGCTTATGCTTTCAGTACTATATTCATTCTCTGATCCTTTGATTGGGTGGACAACATGTCAGTTTGTGCTGCAAGAGCTCTGATTGTCACGCCCTGGCCTTAGTTGTCTTTTTTTTCTTTATTATTTTGGTTAGGTCAGGGTGTGACATGGGGGATTTATGTGTTTTGTCTGGTCTAGGGGTTTTGTATGTTTATGGGGCTGTTTCCTTTCTAGGTAGTTTTGTATGTCTATGGTTGCCTAGATTGGTTCTCAATTAGAGGCAGCTGTCTGTCGTTGTCTCTGATTGGGAACCATATTTAGGCAGCCATATTCTTTTGGGTATTTTGTGGGTGATTGTCTTCTGTCTTTGTGTCATTGCACCAGATAGGACTGTTTAGGTTTTCACATTTATTGTTTTGTATTTTGTAGTGTTCTCGTTGATCGTCTATATTAAAGATGTTGAACACTAACCACGCTGCATTTTGGTCCTCCTCTCCTTCAACGGAAGAAAGCCTTTACACTGGAAGTTGTCATAATTACTGTGTAAGTCTATGGAAGGGGGTGAGAACTATGAGCCTCCTAGGTTTTGTATTGAAGTAAATGTACCCAGAGGAGTACAGAAGCTAGCTGTCTTTTTTAAACGTTTTATAATTTACATTTTTAGGAAAATCACAGGAGGATGGTCCTCCCATTTCCTCTTCCGATGAGTCTCCACTTATTTGTGTTATACTAAAAATATATCTTTTTTTCAAATGTTATTTTTCTTTCACCATTTTATGTAGATCTCTGAAAAAAATGACATTTAAATCCATTGTAATCCCACCTTGTAACACAACAAAATGTGGAAAAAGTCAAATGGTGTGAATACTTTCTGAAGGCACTGTATGTATTCTATAAGATAACGCAGGGCACCAAATGCACATTGAGCGGGGCTAGAGGCTCTACAGTGAAATAAGACAATCATTAACCAAAACAGCAATGGACAAGGTATATTGACATTAGCATAGCTGAATGATCATTCGGGTCTAGTGAGTAGCTAGGCGGGCTGGAGACATGGTGATTCAGACAGCTAGCGGGCCGGAGCTAGCAGAAGGGCCTTAGGGGGACGTTGTGACGGAAGAGTCAGTTGTAGCCCCCTCAGGCGGTTATGTCGGCTCCGTGTATTAAAAGGGTCCGGGCCAATTGGCAAAATAGGTATTGTACTCTAAGAAAATTGGCTGATGGACCTCTTCAGCTAACAGTCTGATATGTTGTAGACAGCTACAGGCCTGCGGCTAGCAGATGGGCATTCAGGGAACGTCATGACGGAGGAGCCTGTTGAGAATCCCCTCAGGCGGATTACGTCGGTAGACCATTCGTGAATGATCGGCGGGGCTCCGTATCGGCAGGCCAATTGACAAAATAGGTATTGTAGCCCAAGGAGTGGCTGATGGACCTCTTCAGCTAGCCAGGAGATGGGTCTAGCTCCAGGCTACTTGGTGCTTGCTTCAGGACAGAGACGTTAGCCAGGAGTAGCCACTTGGATAGCAGCTAGCTAGCTGTGCTGATCCAGGTGAAAAAGTTCAGAGATTGCGGTAGGAATCCGGAGATGTGGGAAAAAAAGATTTCAGTAAGCTCTGGGTTGAATCGCGCGGACTATGCAGATTGGCTGGAGTTGTCCGGGCTAAATTTTAGCTGATGACCGCTAGCAGTGGCTAGCTGACTACTAGCTAGTAACTATTGAGCTGGCTAGCTTCTGTTGGGGGTTCCAGTTCTAAATGATAGAAAATAGCAGATCCATACCACATTGGGTGAGGCGTGTTGTTGGAGTTTAGGTTAAAAATATATACTATATATATATATATATATATATATATATATATATATATATATATATATATATATATATATATATATACACACACACACACAGGACACGACAAGACAAAGACAAAGACGCCTGACTGCTACACCATCTTGGAAGTATTCCAGCTTCTACCCCAAAGCCATAAGACTCCTGAACATCTAGTCAAATGGCTACCCAGACAATTTGATTTGATGTAAAATATACCAGCTAATTTCTACGCAGGCGAAGCAGAGTCATTTAGCTCTCCTCTCCACACAGCACCTAGATGCTTTTAGCTGACAGACTGGATGCACAGAAATAATTGAGGGAATACAGATCAGTGAGCATTCATCTGAGATTTTCAAGCTTACTTTAATAACACTATTAAAGGGAATTTTGCTATTGTAGTATGATATACTGCTAAATATAACTTCTTGACAGATTTGGTTAAAACCCATTATCTAGATTTACAGTTAAGTTATTTTTGAGTTAATTCTTAATCTTGCTGTGGACAATCAGATGTGATTATCAGAATACCACATCATAATTGAATTGAGTATAATTATGATGACTATAATTTGCAATGAATATTATGTCCTCTTTGTTTGGAAACCACTGACACAAAATGATTACTGTTATGATATGTTGGTAACATTTGATCAATTATTACATCCACTTAATTCTATGCCCGAGATGAACATTTCTAAATGTCTAATTTAAGCAATACAGGGCTAATGAACAAGACAGTGTCAATGCATGGCGTTAGGGGGAAGTTTCACTATGCTACAATTTGACATTTCACATAATTTAACTTGATAATATGGACCTGTGGAATTATCCTCAGTTCAACGCCTTTTCCAATTTGAGTTCAGCTGCCTTCCTCATTTTACCCTCATTTGTAAATGTCACTTTAGTAACAGTGACAGAAATAATTTGCAGTATTGTCAGAAAAAAAGGAAAATGACCCCAGAGGACATTGGCAGGTTGGCTACATTGTCAACACAGATACAGTATGCTTCTCACGTTGTCAATTCCTCAGGAAATAATTGAACTCTGATGTTCACTCTGATTATAGTGACATCCCGGAGGAAATTCTCAAGCACATGGCAAAAGACTTTAAAAAAACATTGGATAATCTCGCTACCATGGTAAAGTGCCGTAGGACGATCGGCAGGGATAACGCAGGACGCCAAATGCTAAATCATTTTTATTTATCAGGATGATCTTCAAATAGTTCTCATGGGCCACCGTGAGGCTCTTTATAGACATGAATGATATAGATCCTGGAACAATCCTTCCTAAGTGGACTGCCAAGACAACTGCCTTTTCTGACACGTGGTGGTCTTGGATTCAGTAATTAGTGTGACGCATAGCCCGAGACAATAGTGGCACGTTCCCTAATGTTGCCTGCGGATCTCATCGCCTGGCAGACCCTAAAATACCAAATGAGCTGCCTGTCTGTGGCATAGTCGGCCTGAAGCGTGACCTTCATGATTAGTCTATTGTCACCAGCTATCGAAGGCTCTAAATTCATTCTCTTCTCTATCCTTATACCACTTTCCTATTTTCCACTCTTACCAGTGACTCTCAGAGGGTTTTGCTTTACCCCCAGTGTCTTAATAAGGATTGGAGGTAACACAGGGCCATTATGTGGGGGGATAATTGCACTTGGTCATGGTGCAGTTTTTCCCAATAGGGTAGCAGTGACTGGAGAAGAGGTGGGGGAGAATGTCATCCTTAGGAGGGTGGAAATGCCAGAGTGAATAAAAATGCTCAGTCATAGCAAATCCTTCCCTCTTCTCTCTTCCCTCCCCAGAGCTCTACTAGTGTTTTGCATTTGAGCACCATTGTGTCCCTGAGCTGTCTATGCATATGTAAGCATGTGAGAGAGCTATGGAAAAGATAAAGGGAAAGGGGGGAGGTTGCTGTCGGGGGGGGGGGGGGGGGGGGGGGGGGTCATAATTGGTTGGATTGCTCATTAAGGTCGCGTGGTGTGACAGGCAGTGGTTGAATGTGGTGCTGCAGCGATCTGCAGGCCGAGAGAGTGAGTGACAGAGGGATGTGCCCTGGCCCCTGTGGCAACTGGGGAGCTCTTAGCACCAGTCACAGTGTATAGAAGCAGTCAGCCTTCAGACGCAGGGTAAGAGTTCACTGTGGTGCTTGGCTGGTTGTAGCCATAGGTCGCCCTCTCACTACTTGGATACAAAATACATATCATAGAAACAATACAAAACAGTACCATACATGAGTAATTATGCGGTAATCAACTGCAATGCCCTAATTGTCAATTGTTAGGGCTAATCCATCTAAATGCTCCTTGAAACATTGAAGACATTGTTTTGGATTATAGGTGAAGGCTTTCAAATTAAAGTGGAGTGCCCAAATTATTTTGTGAAATGAATGTGGAAATAGTTCAAAGTAGTCATTGTGCATAGAGCTGTAGGGTTTGTCAAAGTGTAATTCTGTTACTATGGAATAGCCTATTTCTTAGTTTCAGTCTCTGAGGAAAAAAAAGTATAATCTTGGCATGGACTTCGTGTAATGAAGGTTAAGTGTATTAATATTATCCGTTATGTTATTGTATGCACTGACATTCAAAACTAGGCCACTGAGAAACTATTCAGATGGTTGCAAGCACTTTGGTTAACATCGCAACAACAACTTAGTAACAACTGCATGCAGTAGTTCCCTACATGCAGTAGTTCACTCTTATATAACGTTTTAAGTTCAACTCAGCCTTTGTTATTGAATTACAATAATAGTACACCAAAAAACATCAAATTACACCTGATGTTGGACAGATTTTCCATAATGTATATTTAATGGTGGCTCATACTCTGACTGAGTGTTGAATTACTTGACACTCAACTACGATTGAGTTTATTGATTTATAGCTCCTACATATCATGTAGAGAGCATAACAATGTCACTTGTCATGTCCTGATCTGTTTCACCTGTCTTGTGCTTGTCACCACCTCCCACCAGGTGTCTCCCATTTATCCCCTGTGTATTTATACCAGTGTTTTCTGTTGGTCTGTTGCCAGTTTGTCTTGTCAAGTCCTACCAGCATGTATCCCGTGTTGCCTTTTTCCTAGTCTTCCCAGTTCTGACCTTTCTGCCTGTCCTGACCTTTCTGCCTGCTGTCCTGTGCCTGCCTGACTCTGATTTGGATTAAAACTCTTTGCCAGACTCGTAATATCCGCCTCCTGTGTCTGGGTCTTGAGCCTGAACCGTGATAGTCACTAAGATTAGTCATATTCAATTCATCATTCAGTCTGCATATAGTGACATTATGAACATTAATTAGGCATAGAGGTCTTGATGACCATCACTCTGTGTGAATCTCTCCAAATGGACACCATACCCATGAGTTGTCAAACCCTTGACCTGCATTTTATAAAACAACAACAGCTTTGTAACGCATAGTTATGAAGTATTATAATAAAATGCATATTTTACATACACTAAACATATACGCACAAGGATGCCCTCCATTATCCTTAATTTTAGATTTGTATGTTGTTGAACAGAAGGCTTTGGATGAGAGGGGAACGGGGAGAGGAGGGTGGGAGGGATATTCTTTTCCAGATCCTTTCCTTCAGTTCTCCAGTGAAGAAAGTCTTTAAACCTAGCAACAAAGGCCCATTTCCATAAATCTCTTTCTTGTGACTGAAAGAGCGACACACTTTGATGCTATCCTCTTTGAGGATGATATTTACATAATTTTCCAAACTTTCGATCAGTCATTAATCTGTCTAACTAACAGGATGCCTGCTTTCCAAGGATAGTTTCATTAAGTTTTGATGTGTGTTCAGGATAAACATCTCAAAGAAAAAGCATTACATTGATAATTTGTTCTTCCTTTTAATTCGTCTCTGAGTCAGAGGATACTGAGCAAACATGACCCCATAGGCCTCATGTGGGTTATTTGGTGGGCAAGGGCTAGCCCACACAAAGTCCACAACAAGCTCACACCAGCCAAACATGGGCTAGCCCAGCACAGGCTTGCCCAGCACAGGCTAGCCCACAGCAATCCCACATCAGCTCAACACTGTCTAGCCCAGCACTGGCTAGCCCACACCAGTCCCACAGGCTAGCCTACATCAAGCACAATGCAGGCTAGCCCACAACAAGCCAAGCTACTTCATAATGTAGTGAAGGGGCTAATTTGAATAGTTTGGTCATGGTTTTCAAATACCCCAATTCATGTTGATAAGTTAAAAAAGAATACAATATAAAAACATTGCTGACACCATTCAAACCAATGAGGGTTTGGAAAGTTCAAAAGTTATTTTTGTGTGCATCTGTTACTGAGAGTGTCATTCCAGTTTAAGTGTTCTGTTGTGTAATGTATCAAAACATTTATCTTGTACACTACAGATGATGAAGTCTGTAAAAAGACAAATAATGAGCGCATGTGACATATGATAAATCAATGTATATATATACAGTACCAGTTAAAAGTTTGAACACACCAACCAGGGTTTTTCTTTATTTGCACTATGTTCTACATGATAGTGAAGACATCAAAACTATGAAATAGCACATATGGAATCATGTAGTTACCAAAAAAGTGTTCAACAAAATATATTTTACATTTGAGATTCTTCAAAGTCTTGGCATTCTCTCAACCAGCTTCATGAGATAGTCACCTGGAATGCATTTCAATTAACAGGTGTTCCTTTTTTTAAACTTCATTTGTGGAGTATCTTTCCATTTTAATGCGTTTGAGCCAATCAGTTGCGTTGTGACAATGTAGGGTTGCTATATAGAAGATAGCCCAATTTAATAAAATACCAAGTCCATATTATGGCAAGAGCAGCTAAAACAAGCAAAGAGAAACGACAGTCCATCATTACTTTCAGACATGAAGGTCAGTCAATCTGGAAAATTTCAAGAGCTTTGAAAGTTTCTTCTGCAGATGCAAAAACCATCAAGCGCTATGATAAAACTGTCTCTCATGAGGACCGCCACAGGAAAGGAAGACTCAGAGTTACCTTTGCTGCAGAGGATAAGTTAATTAAAGTTAAAAGCCTCAGAAATCGTTACCAGCCTCAGAAATCGATAATTAACTGCACCACCTGAAGCCCAAATAAATGCTTCACAGACTTCACATCTCAACACCAACTGTCAAATAAAATACCATTTTATTGGTCACATACTGTACACATTGTTAGCAGATGTTAATGTGAGTGTAGCGAAATGCTTGTACTTCTAGTTCCGACAAAGCAGTAATATCTAACAAGTAGTCTCACAATTCGACAACAACTACCGAATACACACAAATCTAAGTAAAGGGATGGAACAAGAATATGTACATATAAATATATGGATGAGCGATGACTGAGCGGTATCGGCAAGATGCAATAGATGGTACAGAATACAGTATACTTATGAGATGAGTAATGCAAGATATGTAAACATGATTAAAGTGGCATTATTAAAGTAACTAGTGATCCATTTATTCAAGTGACCAATGATTTCGAGTCTACATGTAGACAGCAGACTCTCTGTGATGGCTGTTTAATAGTCTAATGGCCTTAGGATAGAAGCTGTTTAACAGTCTCTCTGTCCCAGCTTTGATGCACCTGTACTGACCTCGCCTTCTGGATGGTAGCGGGGTGAACAGGCAATGGCTCGGGTGGTTATTGTCCTTAATGATCTTTTTGGCCTTCCTGTGACATCGGGTGCTGTAGGTGTCCTGGAGGACAGGTAGTTTGTCCCCGGTGATGCATTGTGCAGACTGCATCACCCTCTGGAGAGCCTTGCGGTTGTGGCGTTGCAGTTGCCATACCAACCGGTGATACAGCCCGACAGGATGATTGAGTTGGAGACTTTCATGGCCACGCAGTCATGGGTGAACAGGGAGTCCAGGAGAGGGCTGAGCATGCACCCATGTGGGGGTCAGCAAAGTGTAGATGTTTTATCCTACCTTCACCACCTGGGAGCGGCCCGTCAGAAGATCCAGGATCCAATTGCACAGGGCGAGGTTGAGACCCAGGGCCTCAAGCTTAATGATGAGCTTGGAGGGTACTATGGTGTTGAATGCTGAGCTGCAGTCAATGAACAGCATTCTTACATTGGTGTTCCTCTTGTCCAGATGGGATAGGGCAGTGTGCAGTGTGATGGCGATAGTATCGTCTGTGGACCTATTGGGGCAGTATGCGCTAATGGAGCGCTAATCATTTAGTTCAGTTATCTTTGTCTTCTTGGGTACAGGAACAATGGTGGCCATCTTGAAGCATGTGAGGACAGCAGACTGGGATAGGAGATTGAATATGTCAGTAAACACACCAGCCAGCTGGTCTGCGCATGCTCTTAGGACGTGGCTATTGATGCCGTCTGGGCCGGCAGCCTTGCGAGGGTTAACACGTTTAAATGTCTTACTCACGTCAGCCACGGAGAAGGAGAGGGGTCCTTGGTAGCGGGCCACGTCGGTGGCACTGTATTATCCTCAAAGCAGGCAAAGAAGGTGTTTAGTTGGTCTGGAAGCAAGAAGTTGGTGTCCGTGACGTGGTTTTCATTTTGTAGTCCGTGATTGCCTGTAGACCCTGCCACATACGTCTCGTGTCTGAGCCATTGAATTGCAACTACACTCTGACCCTATACAGACGTTTCACTGTTTTATATTTGGCCATATTCCCAGTCATTTTTCAATGCATTCAGTTTTGCACGAATGCCTCCATCTATCCACGGTTTCTGGTTAGGGTAGGTTTTAATAGTCAGTGAGTACAACATCTCCAATGCACTTTCTTATAAACTCACTCACCGAGTCAGCGTATAAATCAATGTTATCAAAACTATCTTGAATTGTGGATTCCGATTGGTCAGACCAGCATTGTATAGTTCTAGTCATGGGTACATCCTGTTTGAGTTTCTGCGTAGAGGACGGTAGGAGCAAAATGGAGTCGTGGTCGGATTTGCCGATGGAGGTCAGGGGAGGGCCTTGTATGGATTGCGGAAGTTAGAGTAGCAGTGATCAAGTGTATTGCCCGCACAAGTGCTACAATCAATATGCTGATAGAATTTAGGTAGCCTTGTTCTCAAATTTGCTTTGTTAAAATCCCCAGCTACAATAAATGCAGCCTCTGGATATATGGTTTCCAGGTTGCATAGAGTCCAGTGAAGTTCCTTGAGGGCCTTCGTGGTATCGGCTTGAGGAGGGATATACACTGCTGTGATAATAACAGAAGATAATTCTCTTGGGAGATAATATGGTCGGGAATTTGATTGTAAGGAATTCTAGGTCAGGAGAACAAAATTACTTTGAGTTCCTGTATGTTGTTACGATTACACCATGAGTCATTAATCATGAAGCATACATCCCCGCCTTTCTTATTCCCAGAGAGACATTTTTTTTCTGTCTGCGTGACTCATAAAGAATCAGAATCAGATCCAATGTCCTGGGTGGTGGTGTGAACAAATGATCCACTTCAGGAAAGTCATATTCCTGGTCATAATATTGGTTGAAGTTGCTCTGATATCCAACAGATATCCAAAAGCAATCTTGCAACAATCCTGTTCAGAGGAGACTGTGTGAATCAGGCCTTTGGTTGAATTTCTGCAAAGAAACCACTACTAAAGGACACCAATAAGAAGAAAAGACTTGTTTGGGTCAAGAAACACAAGCAATGGACATTAGACTGGTGAAAATCCTTTGGTCAGATTAGCCCAAATTTGAGATTTTTGGTTCCAACCGCCGTCTCTTTGTGAAACTCGGTGTGGTTGAACAGACGATCTCCGCATGTGTGGTTCCCACCATTAAGCATGGAAGAGGTGTGATGGTGTGGGGGTGCTTTGCTGACGACAGTGTCTGTCATTTATTTAGAATTCAAGGCACACTTAACCAGCATGGCAACCACAGCATTCTGCAGAGATGCGCCATCCCATCTGGTTTGCGCTTAGTGGGACTATCATTTGTTTTTCAACAGGACAATGACCCAAATCACACCTCCAGGCTGTGTAAGGGCTATTTGACCAAGGAGAGTGATGGAGTGCTGCATCAGATGACCTGGTCTCCACGATCACCCGACCTCAACTCAATTGAGATGGTTTGGGATGAGTTGAACCGTAGAGTGAAAGAAAAGCAGCCAACAAGTGCTCAGAATATGTGGGAATTCCTTCAACACTGTTGGAAAATCATTCTAGGTGACCACCTCATGAAGCTGGTTGAGATAATGCCAAGAGTGTGCAAAGATGTCATTAAGGCAAAACTCATCAGTCTATTCTTGTTGTGAGAAATGATGACAATTCCATGCAAGAAATTGCCAAGAAACTGAAGATCTGGTACAGCCTTGTGTAATACTCCTTTCACAGAACAGAGCAAACTGGCTCTAACCAGAATAGAAAGAGGAGTGGGAGGCCCCGGTACACAACTGAGCAAGAGGACAAGTACATTAGTGTCTAGTTTGAGAAACAGATGCCTCAACTGGCAGCTTCACTAAATAGTACCCGCAAAACACCAGTCTCAACGTCAGCAGTGAAGAGACGACTCCGGGATTCTGGCCCACAAATGCTGATGCTACTCTAAAGGCCAGTTATATTGCTTCTTTAATCAGAACAACAGTTTTCAACTGCTCTAACATAATTGCAAAAGGGTTTTGTAATGATCAATTAGCCTTTTAAAATGATATACTTGGATAAGCAACACAATGCACCTTTGGAACACAGGAGTGATGGATGCTGACAATGGGCCTCTGTACACCTATGTACAGTAGATATTTCATAAAGAATCTGCCATTCCGAGCTACAATAGTCATTTACATTATTAATAATGTCTACACTGTATTTCTGATCAATCTGATGTTATTTTAATGGACCAAAAATTTGCTTTTCTTTAAAAAACAAGAAAAGTGACCCCAAACTTTTGAACGGTATTGTACATATACAATAGCAACAACTTTCTTTGTCTTTCTGATGCAATGTAATTTGCAGCTGATCCAAAATGGTGGGTTTATTTCAGGCAAAGTGAGGGCTGCATTTGGGGCTCCTACTTTGGGGCCAATGTGGAGCCGATGAGCAAAGGTGCATCGGCCCAATGTGGGCAGCCTACACGGGCCAATATTTTGTGGACATGTTTGCTACGTATGCGGTACTGATAACAATTTGAAATAACTTTTTGGTAACACTATGGGGGCTTGTTTACCAGACACATGTTAAGCTTAGTCCTGGACTAAAAAGCTTTTTCAATGGAGATATTCCATTGACCTTTCTTTTTAGTCCAGCATTAGGATTATTCTGTTTCTGGTAACGCAGCCCTCATAGTGTCAGCAAAAAATATTGTAAAATTGTTTCCAGCCCTCAGAGTCTATATTCCAGATGGTATGCACCAACGTATTTACTGAGTAATTGTATTTCAGCAAACTTTACTTTATGGCCGATTTGTCCAATAATTCAACACAGTCGGTACACTCAATCCATCCCAAGGAGACTGAAACGTATTTGCTAATTTCTTAGTAACCCTAACCCTTTATGCTCATTTCAACGAATCATTGTGCAATAAAATATAAATGATCTCTTTTCTCTTCTATTTTGTTCCTTGAGAAACCTCAAAACTGGTATCATATTCTCGAAAATGTGATCTCGGTTGAAATTAAATGGAGGGAGATTACACTCTGCAATCAGTCTGCAGGCCTACCATTGCCATCCAGTCCATATCATTGTACACTTACTGTTAGCTTTCATTCCCTGCCATTCATATTCAGTTCCTACCTTGTCTCTTGCAGTGATGAAATGTGCTGGTTTATCTACATTGTGCTGGACTATCCTACCCTCGATGCCCTCTCCACTCTCCGCCCATTCTTTTTATTCATGGGAGCCAGCCGCTGCTCTGGGGTCTGCCATTTGGCATGCTGATGGCTACGCTTTTAGATTAGCATGCTGCTAACATTCTCCTCTAAAAGGGGGCATGAGAACGCTTATGTTCATGCTTCCAACTGTATATTTGTATTTGAGTGCATTTCGGAATGTTCACCTACAGTACCCACCATCTTAAGTCACTGCAGATTAGTTTGTCAGCAAATAAATAAAATAGTAATGACACTATGATGAAATGTAAAGTTGTTTTTCTTTCTGCTAAGTTAAGAATATAACAAATTTAGTCATTTGCACAGCAAGGTTAAATCAACTCACGCTCAATGGTTGGACCTTAAGACTCGACTCTCTGGGATCTTTCCAGCACCCTACTCTCCATATTACTCTATTCCATGTCTTGGCTAATCAAAACGGCCCATATAAAACTTCTCACACAGACAGCTTTCGCTCTGCGTGCCAAAAGGCAAAATAAAGAGGTCAATCCATATAGTAGCAGTCTGCCGCGTAGCCGAGAGAGTGATAGAAAAAGGTGAACAAATGTCATCATTATAAATCCCAGATATCAATAACTTTCTCCTTAGGCGCAAACATTTGCTCCTTCTCCCATACCCCTTTAACAATATTCATTAGGAGAGAGCCGAGGAGCCTGGATGAGCTGTAAGTGAAGCGTGGGCAGTGTGGATGGTTGGAGCAGCGGTGTGGCACCCGGCCAAGGTGCCCTCGGAGGCTCTCTATCTTCGCTGCCCTGAACATAATCCACAGGCTAGGGCCCAGAGACCTCAGGACGGCATGCAGGAGAAGTCCAAGTAAATAGAAGCTGTCAGTCAGCTACTCAGCTCAGCTTCTCACTCCACACTTTACTCTGTACATTCTCCCCAGCCTATATTTTTATACAGGAAGACAGGAACGCAGAACCTGTAAAACCCAGAGAAGGATAAGTTTGTGAGTTTGTGTGTGTAATGATATGTATGCCTTTTTGAGTGTACAGCATGAGTAATGTACATTGTATTTATATAAGTGCACACCTATAATGTTTGTGTAGTGTGACGTCAACAACAATGACGTAGGTGTCTGCTCCATCCCAAAGTCAACCCCGATGCTTACCCACAAACATTGCATGCATCTCCATGTAAGGTTGAATGCAAAGCGGACATTACAGTAGCTGCCAATTTATACTAATGATGCATGTGTCACAATGACGCAACATCCTATTGTATTGGTCGTTTATGACGTGTAATTCAAGTGCTAGGGGAAAAATGAAATGTTCATGAAAGGTCAGGCAGCCACATGCAGCTTTTAACCTGGCAGGTTTGGTGGTGGCGGCAGCGGCAGGGTGTTTGAAACTCGCATCACGCAGCTCAATAGACGACTGCGTTCAGAAAAGGCAGCAGCAGATGATACCGCCGTTTCAGTAGGTGATTTCCAATTTCCATCAGCCAAGTATGAAATTATTGCGCTGCCAATGTCACCTGCCAACTTGGAGAGACAGAGAACACACTACAACTGAATCGTCTGTTTGTAGTACAAGGAATGAAACCACCGCCTCTCTATATCGCTTAATCACAGAGATTAATTTAGAAGCATATACGTGTAGAGGCCCAGGTTAGATGAGAGAGCCGGGTGGGGAAAACAGGCATCAAAGTAGGTGCTCGTCGAAATCATTTCTCATGCATGAGTTTTGGCAATATGAGACTCTGCACGAAATGAAGAGTCTATGTTTTGCTATTTAAACCAAGCGGTACAACGGAGGTAAACAGGATGTGTCATTCCTTTTCAAATATTATGAAAACACATCCATGGTACAACGGGAAGCTAATATTTCAATGGTTTGAAATATTTAGAGGGATGATGAGGGTTGTTCATATTGATGCTGGTGTACAGATTTGACTAAGAGAATAGGATAAATCTCAGCACAACCTACTGTGAGTAGGTGTTCATAAATAAAAAAGGCCTTGAGACAGACAGACAGACAGACAAACAGACTGAGAAAGAGAGAAAGGGAGAAGGACTCTGTTTGTGCAGCCTTCTGCTATAGGAGTTCAACAATGAACGGTTCACCTCATCCACTCCTATCTAGTTACTGGGACATTCCAGCCCATTAAATAGAATAGATTATTGATTTTGCTCTCTTTGCTAGCTCTGAGATTTTCCATCGGAGCCCATGTGCAGTAAGACGAGTGCTGAGGAAAAGCACTAGTCATTAGGTGCACTGCCACTGAATGATACAGCAGTTATATGGGGTGAGGGGTCATGAAGGGCAATGTCGCAACAATACAAAGTATGGGAGTGCACGGGGGCATGCTGTCAAGGCATTATCAACCATGAGGATGAGCTTGCTAACCAACAGCACTGTTCAAAACACCAAAGTTGAAGGTGTATCAGCAATACCAAAATGTTCACTTCACAAAAGATTTTCTCCAAAAGGTTTAGCTATTTGTGCTTATCAGTATGGCCATGGGTATTGATGAAGATCATGTTTTATTGAAGGAGAATATCTGGGAATTATTGACGAGGGCGAGACCACCTGCTATCCAGAAACAGATACAGATCGATAGCCGCAGTGATTATAAAGGCCCGGGAGATTTACATGCGCCGCAAGTTCATAAAAACACATTTATTTCGATTTTTTTATTTATTCCAACAGTACATGGAATGGGAGTTATTAATTGTTGAATAAAACATGCAACTGCGAGCCCCTAAGGCGGTCCTGCTTGCGTTCAAGGTGGGAAAATATTGATATCATGACATACATGCTGAGACATTGTGAGATTGCCGAACTAGGCCTTCCCTCAAGGTGATTATATTGACTGTACATGTCTTCAATGGGAGTTTTCGTGGCACTCCGAGCTGGATATTAACCTCGGAGTCAGGGAGGGAATGCACTCTAGAGGCTCTCTCTCCTCTCGGTCTTCCACAGATGGCAGTAGAACTCTGGGAATGAGGGACTGGAACACTGACTGAAGCTACATGGATGGTGTGTGAGCAGCAGCAGATACTATCTCAAATTCCAAACTCTGTTTGGAAAGTTGTGAACAACGTATACAGTACTGTTTGCATTGTTACGTTTATTAGCATATGTATGCTTTAGGCTGAATTGCATGATTCTGGTACTCATTATTCATGATAATATTGCATTCTAGAATGCTGCAGTTATTAAACACAATACCAGATACATCCGCTGTGTCTGAAAACCTTACTAACTGTTTAATGCTTCCTTCCTCCAATCTTGTTTGTTCAGCTTCACTCATTGCTCGTTGGAGGAAGTCTAAGGGAGGGACCTTTTGATATGTTTTGAGAGTATTTGAGGAAACAGGAAGGTGAAAGCAATAATTTGGTAGCTAATATCTTTTCAGACAAACTTAGGTTGTGAAAAAATAGCAGCATATGTTTCTATTTTGTGTCCATCAGAGGAGCTATAGTGCTACCTTATGCCTTACAATCGCCCTGCCACCTGACTGCATCCAAAGATCCAAAGATTTGGAGGGGGAGAATATAATTCATATTTTGGGGCCAATTTATTCACTAGGGCCGTTTTTTAATCTCCACATGCAACAGACACAGCTGAGCAGGGTGTTCAGAGTGGGGAAATGGGTGGTGCACCTCCCGTCTCATTGACAGAGAGGGAACGGCCATGTTGATTTCACATAATTAAAAACCAAGATACAAACCCAAAATGGAATGCAGAAAATTGAAATGTCAAATAGGAGGGTGACTCATTTGGTTTAGCTAGGGGATAATCAATAGGTCTTTGCAAGCATGTTGGGATACAAATACATGCCATATAAAAAGCAGATTAGCAAGAACACAAAAATAAGCTAAAATATGTTTTGAAAGGTTGATGTGTCATACAGTCAACTGTAGGCCTACAATTGAATGAATATCCTGAGGTACAAATGACATAGCTACTTCTTTGTGGACCATATTAACCCTGACCTTACTATGCCATACAAATGCAATACACATATCATATCACATCACATATCATATCACATATCATATCACATTTCAATTGTATCTGTTAACCCTCAATGTGTTCCTCTCGTTAGACATACTGTATATGCACGTTTTAAAATAGTCAGTATAATTTACCCAACAAGGTGCACAGACCTTGCCACCCACACAGAGGACCGTATTTAAGCTTCGTGAACAAGCTTGTGATCCCCATCTCTCTCTCTCTCTCTCTGACTTTCTTTTCTTTCACACGTCTGTTTCAGATTGCCTCCGTACTGTTGTGCCCTGAATTCTGTTCATTAACTTTCATTTTCCCTTCCTTCGCGGCTGTGACGGCCGACTCCTCTCCCTTCACTGACTTGTCTGATAGGATTTGGTCCACTCTCGCCTGATGCAATCTCAGCAGCTCAGCAGCTGCGATCCCTGCTCGTCCCCTGGCAAAATACAACACGCTCCCTCACTGCACACAAGCCCGTCAGCATTCTGCTGCTAACACTACTTTCATTAGAGCTAGATTAAGAATTAAAACACAGGCCGTACTCTCCACATGTTGACAGAACCAGAATCACATCACCTTTATTTCACTTCTTCGTGGGGCTTTGGGTGTGTTAACGCTGGCGAAAGAAACTGCAGTTGACATTGACATTGAAAATAAATATGATTTGGGGTTCTGTGAGTTAAAATGTGGTTCCGTGAACCATAGTGTGTTTGTACCTATGCACGTGCAATTGTTTGTTTGTTATCCAACAATATACTGTATATTGGGGCGCCACTAATTAGCCCGGACATGTTGGCCCTACAACTCAAGCCGCTCCTATACAAACAAGCATTAAATATTGACACGTACAAAACACTTGTACAAACTGAGTGATTTCAAACTTCCTATAAAACCCTGTTTGCTAAAATATATTTGTACAATCTTCGTGAATGTTATGCTATGTTAAAAAAAATGAAGACTATGTGATTGTTTAATGCAGCATCGGTGGGAAACCAACCCAAGTCATTTTCCAGGTGCAAATCCCTCTGGGGGAAAGCCGAAGGTTTGCCTCTGGCTTAACGTGGAAAAGCAGCAGTGGGGGGAGGGCTGTAGCCTCACCAACAGCTTCCAGGCTTTACAGCTACAAAGCCGTGCTAAGCATGCCTGGGTTTTTGGGGGATTGAGGAAAGGACTTTAGCTATATAGATTCAGTTGTACTAAAATGTTGTTTTTATCTGTTTGTGTTATTGTTGGTTGGTACAATGATGATGTTCACAAATGTTTTTAGGTGTAGTTATGAAGAGATATCTATCATTTAACCTTTTTTTGACTTGATTTATTATCCAGTATACACACAGCCCCCACACAACGTTGTCACAAAGTTGACTCCAAGTTGTGGGCCTCAAAGTGCCATTGCGACTCTGCAACAACACTTTTGACAACTCTAAGTAACATTGGGCACTTTTGAAACCCATTCAAGCCCTCGTCTTTGCCACTTAAATAGTGTTGTGCTCCAACTCCTGAGCATCATCCACTCTTGAGTTCACTACAGCAGTAAACAAAGAAGACCTTTATTATTTCCTCGGCATTTCCTCTTCAGGTGTAATTTTTCCTGAAATTATACATACAAACAATTCAATTCCAATCTCCATAGAATTAGCTTCTGTTTACCAGGTTTTTAGGGAAATGGATTCGCTCACAATGCAGTCACTGTCAATGCGGCTGTGCTAATCCAATTCACAACACCGGGTGTCCCCTGTTGATTAAATGTCACAGCATTAATGTGTTCATATTATGTTTATTCAAATTGGTGAAAAGGAGGGAAAAGTGAGTGGCAAGTTTGGATTATATTCAGTAGTTGTGATTGTTGCTGTGCATATTATCCATGCATGTACAGTGCCTTCAGGAGTACAAATGTGCTAAACAAATTACATAGTAAGTTCCATGCACTCACTTTGCGTGCATTAATAGTGTTTAACATGATTTTTGAATGATTACCTCATGTCTGTACCCGACACATACAATTATCTGTAAGGTCCCTCAGTCGAGCAGGGAATTTCAAACACAAATTCAACTACAAAGACAAGGGAGGTTTTCCTGTTTCGCAAAGAAGGACACCTATTGGTAGATCGGTAAAAAAAAAAAAACAGACATTGAATATCCCTTTGAGCATGGTGAAGTTATTAATTACATTTTGGATTTTGTATCAATACACCCAGTAACTACAAAGTTACAAGGTTCCTTCCTAACTCAGTTGCCGGAGAGGAAGGAAACCACTCAGGGATTTCATCATGAGGCCAAAGGTTACTTTTAAATAGTTTAATAGTTGTGATAGGAGAAAACTGACAATGGATCAACCACATTGCAGTTACTCCACAATCCTAACCTAGATGACAAAGTGAAAAGAAGGAAGCTTGTACAGAATAAAAATATTCAAAAATATGCATCCTGTTTGCAATAAGGCACTAAAGTAAAACTGCAAAGAAATTATCTTTATGTCCTGAATGCGAAGCATTTGGGCTAAATCCAACACAGCATATCACTGAGCACCATGGGGAGGCAGGTAGCCTGGCGGTTAGAAGCATTGGAACACTAACCGAAAGGTTGCTGGATTGAATCCCTGAGCTGACAAGGGAAAAATCTCTCGTTCTGCCCCTGAGCAAGGCAGTTAACCCACTGTTCCCTGGGTGGTGTGGATGTCAATTAAGGCAGCCCTCCACACCTATTTGATTCAGAGGTGTTTTATGTCAAATGCGGAAGACACAGTTCAGTTGAATGCATGCAGTTGTAGAACTGACTAGGTATCCCCCTTTCCCACTCTTCATATTTTAAAACATGGTGGTGGCTGCATCATGTTATGGGTATGCTTGTCATCTGAAAGGACTATGGAATTTTTTTGGAAAAAAAACGGAAGCACAAGAAAAATCCTCATTCAGTCTACTTTCCAACAGTCGCTGGGAGACAAATTCACCTTTCAGCAGGACAATAACCCAAAACACAAGGGACAATATAGACTGGAGTTGCTTACCAAGAGGACACTGCATTTTCTTGAGTGCTCTAGTTACAGTTTTGACTGAAAGCTATTTGAAAATCTATGTCAAGACTTGAAAATTGTCGACTAGCTAAGATCAACAACCAACTTGACAGCTTGAATAATTTGAAATTGAATAATGTGCAATCCAGTGGTGCAAAGCTCTTAGAGACTTACCCAGAAAGACTCACATCTGTAATCACTGCCAAAACTGATTTCTAGCAGGTTTTGACTAAGGTGTGTGAATACTTATGTAAATTAGTTATTTCATTTTCAAAAAATTTGCTACTATGTCTAAAACATGTTTTCATTTTGTTAGTATGGGGTACTGTGAGTAGATGGGTGAATTCAGGCTGTAACTGTGGAACAAGTCAAGGGGTATGAATACTTTCTGAAGGCACTGTATCTTACTCAATCAGATAAGAATCCACAGGGCCCTGGGCTTTTTCAATAGATGCATACAATCATTCCAAGATGAAGAATCATTGATTTCCCCACCACATAGGGTCAGATAGAATGTGTACCTAATTGCTTGCATTTTTCAATTTTCTGATACGTTCTCATCACACAAACTTCGATGTGAACTTAATTTACACCTGTGACAAATGGGTATTTGTAATGGTGAGTCTCAACCTCCATAGAGTCGTCTGTCAAGCTGAATTAGACTAACAATTAATTTAACTTTTAGAGGCAGACATGCAAGGATCCCATGACATCCTATCCTCACCTGCTGCTGTGTAGCACATCCAATATATTTCACCGCACACAAGATCTGACCCTGGATCATCCAGATGGGCCCTCTTAGATGGTATTTGGTATCAAAGATCATATCAAAATCTTATATTGTCAGAATAAACAACAAGGACATAACAAATTCAAATATATGCAATCCCTTTATTGAAACCGTAGATGGAACTGAGTGGCAGAGAAATTGAAAGAGAAATTGTGTTGGTGAGTATACAAAGCATTCTAACTATTATAGAAAGGATAGGACAAAGGGGCATGCTTTACTTCTATTTAATTGCAGGGTAAGCTCCTGCCGGTACACTATGTCTCAGTTTATTGTCTCTTTTTCTTTCAGACCGATTGTAAATGTTGCGACAATACTCGCTGTGCCCTGACAGGTTGACAAATGTCTGGAAAACATGCTGATTTAATGAACTGTTTTGTATCTAATTATTGTTGACTGTCAAGAATGGCTTCATGGGTTCCAGAAAATGTGTCAAACCCTGAATAGTGTGTTTGCACATGGATAACAGATAGTCAAATCAAATCAACTCAAATTGTATTTGTCACATGTGCAGAATACAACAGGTGTAGACTTTACAGTGAAATGCTTACTGACAAGCCCTTTAACCAACGATGAGGTTTTAAGAAAATCCCCCCCACACCATTTTTTTTCAAGTAAGAGACAAGAAAAACAAATAATTAAAGAGCAGCAGTAAATAACAATAGCGGGGCTATATACATGGGGTACCAGTACAGAGTCAATGTGCTGGGGCTCCGGTGTCAAGGTAACTGAGATAATTATGGACCTAGACTTGGCGCTCCGGTACCGCTGGCCGTGCGGTAGCAGAGCGAACAGTCTATGACTAGGGTGGCTGGTGTCTTTGATGATTTTTAGGGCCTTTCTCTGACACCGCCTGGTATAGAGGTCCTGGATGGCAGGAAACTTAGGCCGTACGCACAACCCTCTGTTGTGCGTGACACACCAGGCAGTGATGCAACCCTTCAGGATGCACTCAATGGTGCAGCTCTAAAATCTTTTGAGGATCTGAGGACCCATGCCAAATCTTTTCAGTCTCCTGAGGAGGAATAGATTTTCTCGTGCCCTCTTCACGACTGTCTTGGTGTGCTTGGACCATGTTAGTTTGTTTTTTATGTGGACGCCAAGGAACTTGGCTCTCAACCTGCTCCACTACAGCCCTGTCGATGAGAATGGAGAAGTGCTCGGTTCTCTTTTTCTAGTAGTCCACAATCATCTCCTTTGTCTTGATTACATTGAGGGAGAGATTGTTGTCCTGGCACCACATGGCCACGTCTCTGACCTCCTCCCTATAGGCTGTCTCATCGTTGTCGGTGATCAGGCCTACCACTGTTGTGTGATCAGCAAACTTAATGATGGCGTTGGAGTTGTGCCTGGCCGTGCAGTCATGAGTGAACAGGGAGTACAGGAGGGGACTGAGCACGCACCCTTGAGGGGCCCCCGTGTTGAGGATCAGCGTGGTGGATGTGTTGTTACCTACCCTTACCACCTGGGGGCGGCCCTTCAGGAAGTCTAGGATACAGTTACAGAGGGAGAATTTTAGTCCCAGGGTCCTTAGCTTAGTGATGTGCTTTGAGGGCACTATGGTGTTGAACGCTGAGCTATAGTCAATGAACAGCATTCTCTCATACGTCTTCCTTTCGTCCAGGTGGGAAAGGACAGTGTGGAATGCAATAGAGATTGCATTATCTGTGGATCTGTTGGTGCAGTATGCAAATTGGAGTGGGTCTATGGTGTCTGGAATAATGGTGTTGATGTGAGCCATGACCAGCCTTCAAAGCATTTCATGACTGCAGACGTGAATGCCAAGGGTCTGTAGTCATTTAGGCAGGTTACCTTAGTGTTCTTGGGCACAGGGACTATGGTGGTATGCTTGAAACATGTTGGTATTACAGACTCAGACAGGGAGAGGTTGAAAATGTCAGTGAAGCCACTTGCCAGTTGGTCAGCGCATGCTCGGAGTACACGTCCTGGTAATCCGTCTGGCCCAGCGGCCTTGTGAATGTTGACCTGTTCAAAGGTCTTACTCACATCGGCTGCGGAGAGCGTGATCACATAGTCGCCAGGAACAGCTGATGCTCAAATAAGAACAAATTCATATTTACGATGACTAGAAAGATATGATACATGCTTTACCTTACAACAGTAGTTGGCTGAACAAAGAACAGGAACAAATGAGGACACCATAGAGACCTCTAATGAGGGAAAATCACACTATCTTTATTCTGTCCGTCCGGTCAGTGGGATTTAGCTCATTTGGAGGGTTATATGGTGATTTTATGGTAGGGAGGCGGTAGGGATCCAGGATACAGAATAATTGCATCTGAATATGTGATAAAAGAAACTCAAGGAAATCAAATTAAAGTCTCCTTTGGTTTATTAAACTTAAGGGTCCGCCCCCTTTTTTATTTAAAAAAAACTCCTTATATAGTTCCATTCATTTTTTAAACTGGTACCAGGGGACCTTCAGATGAGTCTTGTGAGGCCTGTGGGTGTCTCACCTTTCCACAGAGTGGTCATATCAGTGTGTAGCCCAAACTGTTCCTGCACTACAGGAAGAAGTTGTCAGATCGGCTGTACCGACCTCAGACGAGTCACAATACACTTGTGGGGGTCTTAGAGTAAAACAGAGAACACCATCGTGTTCGTGAGAGTCTCGTCTTTCCATAGAGGGGTCATGATAGTTTTTAGGCCAAACCAGACACTACAAGCGATGTCTCAAGGATGCGATGTCTCAAGGATGTCTCAAGGTTTGACAAACACTGTTCAATTACCTTTCACTGCAGATGTGGAAGTGCGACATTGGCAGATACAGATGGACTGAAAAGACATCCAATGTAAAAATGATTATATCTCTAGCATAAATTGACAGATTTTATGAAGATTGTTTTATTGTGCTAATTTGATTTCTGCGGGGGCGCGGACATCGACTAGGGGGTTTTAAATTACCATTCAAATAGTAGAACATTCAGTGACCAAAAATACTCTGTGGACAAATCTAAGTGGAGTCCTAATGTCGACACCGTACAGGTCAAATAATTATAGGTGTTGAATGAGTACTCCTAAATACACATCTAATAAACCTATAGAGTAAGGAACTTCATCAACCAACAACATTTTATCTTTTGTTTCCTTTCAACAAAAAAATTTACCTTTAACAATAACCCGACACTACAACTGGCCAACAAAGAGTGGCAATGCAGAAAATCAGAGATCAGATGTTTCAAGATCCAGGTAACCTGAGTGCCTCTGGTTAAAACAGACAAAAATCTTCATAATGCACTGTCCCATTAATATGGCGTCCATATTAGGACACATTCATGGCAGTTGTCACTCTGTCCTAATATGGACAAGAAACATTAATCTGCATAAACACATTCAAGTTACTGAAAAATCTGAAATCATGCTTCATTGACAGTGAGGCTGTAATAGTTTGGTTGTGGTAAGTGTAGGCAGTTGAACCTATTTCCCCTCCTTTACCCTTGAGTAAAAGGCTTTAGGACATCACCCAGTTTCGACCAGCTTGCACCACTGTACGGCTGCATGGGATACTCTGTGGGGTAGCGTGCAGCGTGCTCCTGATGTAGGTAAACCGTATCCAAGGAAACATATGCAAATTCTACCCAGAACCCCCTTTGAGCTCAATCTCTAGAGGGATCCTCTCTCTTATGACCTTGATGAGGTCGCCCATGCCTGCGCTCACTACTCTCACTCACAACCCCTGGCACAGCACAAGTGGTTATATATAGTATGCTGAAAATGACTGATGGCAAAGCAAAACAACAATTTATTGCCTTGGTTTAATAGTATCTCAGAAACAAGGTTAATCTAATTTGCTCTTAGAAAGGGGAGGTAATTACAGACTTTTTTTGGGGGGGGCAACATGGCCAGTTTCAGAGGATGGCTAAGTAACACTGTAGAACACCATTGGTAATTACAATAGCCAATTTTCCTCTCTTGTCAAGATTATGTATTGTTTCCCGTGTACTTTTCCCATCGATGGGCCCAGTCCTACAATAGACCTCAATTTACCTAAAGTTTTCTTGCACACATATGTTTGAATTAAGATGGGTTTTAGAAAGTGGAGCTTTTGTGTTTTGTGTCGGAGATCCACATATAGGCAATCTACCATATAAATCATCATTGAGTATGTAGAGCCAAGACATTTTGTGAGCATGTGGAACCTAGCAACACTCAATAAATGCCAGAGGTTAAAAAAAAGAAACAATTGTGACTCTGGTTATGAATGGTTCTGTGGGAATTGTGTATACAGTTAACTGAAAAATAAGAAGTCCCCCAAGATATGTCTCATCTCTGCTTAACACACAAGGAGTTCTGCTCTGGTTGTTAATTAAACCATTTAGCAAATTAGCTGAACACATGACAGGGCATTTCTAAATACACAGCTAGTTTATGGTGGAGGGATAACCTTTGTGCTTTCGCATCAGAGTGTAGTACTATAGCATACACTCACACATAAATCATAAACATGGCCCAATACAAATAGTGTAGTTATTCCCTCCGAAAGGCATTCAAACAAGCAAAGCGTCAATATAGACACAAAGTAGAGTCGCAATTCAACAACTCAAACACGAGACGTATGTGGCAAGGTCTACAGTCAATCCCGGATTACAAAAGGAAAACCAGCACCGTTGCGGACATCAACGTCTTGCTCCCAGACAAATTAAACAACTTCATTGCTCGCTTTGAGGACAATGGAGTGCCACTGACACAGCACACTACTGGGGGCTCTCCTTCTCTGTGGCCAACATTTAAATGTGTTAACCCTCGCAAGGCTACCGGCCCAGACGGCATCCCTAGCCGCATCCTCAGAGCATGCGCAGACCAGCTGGCTGGTGTGCTTTAGAACGTATTCAATCAATCCCTATCCCAGTCTGCTATCTGTCCTCAGACGACATTAGAGGTAGGCTTGATTACCAATGACGAGACGACTTACAGGGAGGAGGTGAGGGCCCTCGGAGTGTGGTGTCAGGAAAATAACCACTCACTCAACGTCAACAAAACAAAGGAGATGATCGTGGACTTCAGGAAACAGCAGAGGGAGCACACCCAATCCACATCGACAGGACAGTAATGGAGAAGGTCGAAAGTTTTAAGTTCCTCGGCGTACACATCATGGACAAACTGAAATGGTCCATCCACACAGACAGTGTGGTGAAGAAAGTGCCTCTTCAACCTCAGGAGGCTGAAGAAATTTGGCTTGTCACCTAAAACCCTCACAAAATTTTAAAGATGCACACCGCCTGGTACGGCAAATGCACCGACGTCAACCCCAAGGCTCTCCAGAGGGTAGTGCGGTTTGCACAGAAAACTACCTCCCCTCCAGGATATCTACAGTACCCGATGTCACAGGAAGGCCAAAAAGATCATCAAGGACAACAACCACCCGAGCCACTGCCTGTTCACCCCGCTATCATCCAGAAGGCGAGGTCAGTACAGGTGCATCAAAGCGGGGACCGAGAGACTGTTAAACAGCTTCTATCTCCAAGGCCATCAGACTGTTAAACAGCCATGACTAACATAGAGGCTGCTGCCAACATACAGACTCAAATCTCTGGCCACTTAAATGGATTTAATGAAGGTATCACTAGTCACTTTAAATAACGCCACTTTAATAATGTTTACATATCCTACATTACTCATCTCATATGTATATACTGTATTCTATACCATCCACTGCATCTTGCCTATGCCGCACAACCATCGCTCATCCATATATTTATATGTACATATTATTACTCTTCCCTTTACATTTGTGTGTACAAGGTAGTCATTGTGAATTTGTTAGATTTCTTGTTAGATATTACTGCACTGTCAGAACTAGAAGCATAAGCATTTCGCTACACTCGCATTAACATCTGCTAACCATATGTATGTGACCAAAAACATTTGATTTGATTTGAAATGGCAGTATGAGTATGTCAAAGTTTCTATGAATATGTATATATTCACACATATGATATATTTCCGATCATAAATTTATTAAGAAGTACAAAATGCAGTCTTTGTCTTCCCCTCTAATAAGCTAATTTCACACATTTCAAACCCTTTGGTTTCTTCTCTGTTCATGTACTGGTGTTGATTTCACAAGATCATTGGCAGAATTAGAAGTGGCCATAGGAATGGAAATTTGACGTATAATTGGATTAGGATTAGGGTTTAACAATACTTCAGAGGTCACTGTCCTTTTCATATGTCCACAACATGATTAGAGAATATAGATAGCGCATCTCCTGTATTAAAAACATTTTTTAATTTAATATGCCAAGGATATTTAATTTCCTAACACGTATGATTTGGGAATTATATTGTTGTCTCTTCCTGGAAGGTGAATGGCACTTAGAAGCTACATGTTTCGCCCATGATATTAAACAGCCTGCCCTGTTCCTCTCTAGGGTAGTAAAAAAGGAATATTGAAATATTTTACAGGCCATATGCAGTCCATTTGCAGCAAACATATCTCCGCTAGACTATACCCCGGAGCAGCAGCACGCATTCTGGCTGCTGGTAGGAATTCTCTCTTGTCACGTCTCCCTCCTGCCTGCCTCCCCATCCCCTCCTCATTGACAGTCCAGTCACATTGGAAACAATTCTCAGGCAATAATTGCAATAAACAAAAAAAAGGTTTATCTGGGAGGAACAGCAATCCCTGTGAATACGCTCGAGCATGGGGAGTGGAGGAAAAATGTTACAAGAATAAAACCTTGATATTCATGGAAAGAATGAAATCAATTTGAACCACATACATATCTAATTTTCTCCCTAGTCCTGTTTAAGTTGCTTGATGCTAAGGTATAAATAATGGTTTCCACAGTTTGGAGTGTGCCGTCTCCCAACTCCCTGCGTTTGATAATTGTAGATTAGTTGGTGCTGGTGTTATTAGAACCTGGGTAAGCTTCCACTTGATTGCGTAGAATGGCAGGGGGAAGAAGCCTTGTGCAGCAATTGCTACTTTGGTTGTCGACCCATTGTCTATTAAGTGTAGTAGGTAAGGCCTTTGAAGCTTCACCACTAGTGTGTGTGGTTGTATTCCCAAATTAACTGCATACCCTGAAAGTTGACACGATCCAACGCCAACATGTTTGGAGCTAGCGTTTTTATCGAGAGAACTCCTGAGGTGCTACGCCTCTACAAATAGCACTAGTAGGTATCGTCAAATGAGAGTGGGAGCCAGAAGAGCCCTTTACGTGAGAGGTGGAATTAAATTTTTGTGACATTTATTTCCCTCTCCAGTAGTGCACAGGGCCCATTTGGTGGTGCCGTGGGGCTTGTTTGGGAGACTATCGGTGCCCGCGTTGGGTCCATTAGAAAGACGTTCACTACGCCTGTTGAGAAAAAAAACTGGCTTGTCACCGCCACCGTTGTGAATTGCTAGGCGGTTAAGGAACAAGCTTCTACAGATAGCTTAAAAGTGCACTTTATCACCCCCTGGGGAATCAGTGGGAATCAGTTAGTGGGGCACGATTGCTTGGTTTTCCTTCTCCTTTTCATTTCCTACAGTATGTGAATGGATAGAGGTGGAAGAGGATGCACATGAAATTGCATGACACTATAAGGACATTAGCACAGGTGTTAGAGTTTGTAAGAACATGAGGAACGAGTTTGGTATTAGTCATGTTGCATTTGCCGGCCATGTTTCTCTGTGTTATCCAGAGGTGGCTGTAGACAAAAAAAAGTGAGGCTTAAATATGCATCAAATGGATAAAACAAAATTGGAGACGAATCTTGCCTAAATTCTTTCAATGCATGTTGGGGGTATGAAGGCACAATATATTAATTGGTCTGCACAATGAATACAAAAACATACAGGTCCCTCAGATTATTGTAAGACTCTGTCCAAAGGTTCTGACACACTACATTGAACAACACTTTTTTTTAAACACCCACTTTGCCTATTTACACTATGCTGCCCACGTTTAACCCTCTAACAGTTGTCTGTGAAATGAATTCATCACACCAAGCAATGGAATAACAAGACACACAGCTGTGTGGTAGAACCAGTGCCATATTGGTCACAGTTGGCCACATTTTCTGTCTCTCCTTCCAGGCGATCCCCTGCTCGGTGCCATCATTAGAGACCTGTCCTATCAGCCAATGGAGGGGGTAGGCTGGGGCTAGGCTGCTGGGGCTGGGCAGACTGTGCTTCATGCCGGGGTTAGACCACTGCTGTGGGAGCATCTGACTGGGAGACACTGATGAATGTCAGGAGACTGGAGACCCACTGGCAATCTGGCAGCCAGAGACACTGATGGGAGATCACCATCGATCTGTGTCATGTCTGCAGGGTTGGAGGCGCCCGAGATCTGGCCACTGACCAATGAACACTGGGTCGAAAGTCTCCACTGCAGCTGGAGTCTCCATCCCATTATTTTTGGTCTTTATATTCTCTGATTATGCTAAATCACATTAGGACTTATGCACATCTAAAAAATTATGTAACCATCTTTTGGTGGACACTACATTCACTCTAAAACTTTTCCCTGTGAATTTACAGCATTGTTCTGGCACCAGAGATGCCAGCTTAATACTGTAATTTTGCTTCACAGCAGAGATGCTGTAATATATTTTACAGTACTATTTTTCTCACTGTAAAGCATTTTCTTGCTGTAAATTTATGCAGGAGAGCATCCGTAACAATCCTCATCAGTTCTGATTTGTCAGCTCTTCTCACCCCTAGGACAAGCATAGACAAATAAATAATAGAATGAGAAACAGAGCAAAAATAAAGGTAAAAGTACATATAAAAATACATATCAAGCAGGTGTATGTGTGTGTATTTATCCCACTAGAGGCCTTCATTCAAACTCAGTGAGCTCTTGGAAGAGTGAGGAAATGTAGGGGTCGATAACAGCTGGCTTCCTTAGGGCCACCTTGTCATGCACTTTGTCCCATCTTCAGGGTTCATCATCTTGGGTTGATTCGAACCAGGAAGCTGTAAAGCCATATCCAATATAATTCATTAAATTCATGAGGCATTGAACAAATACAAATAAGACAGCTAGATACATCTACTTTAACCCCTAGCTAACTAATAAAACATTGCTATAGCTTACACAATGCAACATATTATTTTACCAGACTCACAACATTTTCCTTTCTTTCTGTGCCACAAAACAAGGTTAGCAAATAAAACATGAAGTAAATGAACAGTTGGCTAGCAATAAAGATACTTATAAACAAGGTACCTTATAAACAAGATAAAAAGGTTCCAGCAGCTTCTGGAAATATCCGTCCACTTTACCGCAGCTTCAAGAAGATATTTACGAAAATAGTCTGAGCTTCATGTGTCTCACCCGACAACATGAGGTTGGCGCCTGAAACGGATCATTTTAATTTGCAGTAGCTATTACTGTGTACATTATGACATCATCTAACTGAGCAGCAGCAGATAGGGAGAGCTCCTCCAAAAATGTGATTCTTTTTCGTAAGTTAGTTTTTAGTGAACAGTTTCGTTGTTTCAATGCACTGCTGTGTTCTCCACATCTGGTGATATCAGTAGATGTTTTTCTATTGAGAAACTTGCTTGATTTTGAGAGAGATTGATTGATCAACATGGCTCTGAAAGCTAGCTAATCTACTAATTAATCTTGATCATCTGGTAAGAACCAAAAAGTAGTATTGAGAAAGGATTGAGGTACTAGGACATAAGGACAATGGGAAGAGAGAAAAATAGGATAAAACCAACAGGGAAAACATGATTTGGAGGATTTCTGGAGGATTTTGCCTTCAGAACAGCATCAATTTGTCGGGGCATGGACTCTACAAGGTGTTGAAGCTTTCCATAGGGATGCTGGCACATGTTGACTCCAATGCTTCCCACAGTTGTGTCAAGTTAACTCAATGTCCTTCGGATGGTGTACCATTCTTGATATACACGGGAAACCGATTCCAGCACTAAGACCGTGGTCAACGAGCTGAATGAGGCCATAAGCAAACTCGAAAATGCTCATCCAGAAGCAGCGCTCCAGGTGACCCGGTGTGGGTAGGGTGTGACTAGGGTGGGTGGTCTAGTTTTTTATTTTCTATGTTGGCCTGGTATGGTTCCCAATCAGAGGCAGCTGTCTATCGTTGTCTCTGATTGGAGATCATATTTAGGCAGCATTTTCCCACCTGTTGTTTGTGGGATCTTGATTTTGTATTGTTGCTTTTTAGCCCTACAAAGCTGTACGTTTTTGTTTGTTACTCTTTCTTGTTTTGTGCCTGTTATCATAAATAAAAATGATTAACGCTGCATCTTGGTCCGACCCTCCTTCCAACAAGATCGTTACACCCGGGGGCAGGCAAACTTAAATCTGTTTGACCTCATTTCTACAGTACCAGCATGTCACATGTGCAACCAGAAGAAAAGAAAAACTCTAGACCACCTTTACTCCACACACAGAGACACATACAAAGCTTTCCCTCAGCCTCCATTTGACAAATCTGACCATAACGTTATCCTCCTGATTCTTGCTTACAAGCAAAAGCAGGAAGTACCAGTGATTCGCTCAATACAGAAGTGGTCAGATGACGTGGATGCTACGCTACAGGACTGTTTTGCTAGCACAGACTTGAATATGTTCTGGGATTTATCCAATGGCATTAAGGAGTTTACCACCTCAGACATCGGCTTCATCAAAAAGTGCACCACAAGTACATATCCCAACCAGAAGCCATGGATTACAGGCAACATCCGCATTGAGATAAAGGCTAGAGCGGGACACTAATCCGAACACTTATAAGACATCCCGCTACGCCCTCAGATGAACCATCAAACAAGCAAAGTGTAAATACAGGATTACGATTGAATCCTACTACACCAGCTCTGACGCTCGTCGGATGTGGCAGGGCTTGAAAATTATTACGGACTACAAAGGGAAACCCAGCCATGAGCTGCCCAGTGACGCGAGCCTACCAGATAAGCTAAATTACTTTTATGCTTGCTTTGAGGCAAGCAACACCAAAGCATGCATGAGAGCACCAGCTGTTCTGAACGACTGTGTGATCACGCTTTCGGTAGCCAATGTGAGCAAGAACTTTAAACAGGTCAACATACACAAAGTCGCGGTGCCAGATGGATTAACAGGACATGTACTCAAAAAATGCGCGGACCAACTGGCAAGTGTCTTCATTGACATTTTCAAACTCTCCCTGACCGTGTCTGTAATACCAACATGTTTCAAGCAGACCACCATAGTCCCTGTGCTCAAAGATGCGAATGTAACCTTCCTAAATGATTACCGCCAACAGCACTCACGTCTGTAGACATGAAGTGCTTTGAAAGGCTGGTCCTGGTTCAAACCAAAGACCATCATCCTGGAAAACCTAGACCCATTCCAATTCGCATACCGCCCCAACAGATCCACAGACAGCACAATCTCAACCACACTCCACACTGCCCTTTCCCACATGGACAAAAGGAACAACTATACGAGAAGGCTGTTCATTGACTAGAGCTCAGTGTTCAACACCATAGTGCCCACAAAGCTCATCACTAAGATAAGGACCCTGGGACTGGATCCTGGACTTCCTGATGGGCCGCCCCCAGGTGGAAAGGGTAGGCAACAACACATCTGCCACTCTGATCCTCAACACGGGGGCCCCTCAGGAGTGCGTGCTTAGTCCCCTCCTGTACTCTCTGTTCACCCACGACTGCGTGGCCAAACACGACTCCAACACCATCATTAAGTTTGCTGACGACACAACAGTGACAAAGATGAGACAGCCTATAAGGAGGTCAGAGACTTTGCAGTGTGGTGCCAGAACAACAACTTCTTCCGCAACGTGAGCAAGACAAAGGGGCTGATCGTGGACTACAGGAAAAGGCAGGCCGAATAGGCCCCGATTAACATCGACAGGGCTGTAGTAGAGTGGGTTGAGGGTTTCAAGTTCCTTTGTGTCCACATCACCAACAAACTATCATGGTCCAAACACACCAAGACAGTTGTGAAGAGGGCACGACAACACCTTTTCCCCCTCAGGAGACTGAAAAGACTTGGCATGGGTCCCCAAATCCTCTATTTTTTTTTACAGCTGCACTATCGAGTGCATCCTGACTGGTTGCATCACCGCCTGGTATGGCAAATGCACAGTATCTGACCATAAGGCGCTACAGAGGGCAATGCGCACGACCCAGTACATCACTGGGGTCAAGCTTTCTGCCATCCAGGACCTATATACTAGGCGGTGTCAGAGGAACATTTTCAAAGACTCCAATCACCAAATGACTGTTGTTTCTGCTACCGCACGGCAAGCGGTACAGGACTGCCAAGTCTAGGTCCAAAAGTCTCCTTAACAGCATCTACCCCCAAGCCATTAAACTGCTGAACAATTAATCAAATGGCCACCCGGACTATTTACAATACATTGACATCCACCATATTATTTTTACACTGCTGCTACGCACTGTCTATCTATGCATAGTCACTTTAGCCATACCTACATGTACAAATTACCTCGACTAACCTGTACCCCCGCACATTGACTCAGTACCAGTACCCCCTGTATATAGCCTCGTTATTGTTATTTTAATGTGTTACTTTATATTATTTTTTACTTTAGTTTATTTAGTAAATATTAACTCTTTCTTGAACTGCATTGTTGGTTAGCATTTCACGGTAAGGTGTTGTACACCTACACCTGTTGTATTCAGTGCATGTGACATACAATTTGTTTTGATTTGAAACGGCTGAGCGTGAATAACCCAGCAACGTTGCAATTCATGACATAAACCGGTGCGCCTGGCACCTACTACCATTATCTGTTCAAAAGCACTTAAAGATGTTGTCTTGCCCATTCATCCTCTAAATGGCACACATACACATACACAATCCATATTTCAATTGTCTCAAGGCTTAAAAATCCTTCTTTAATAACCTGTCTCATCTTCATCTACACTGATTGAAATGGATTTAACAATTAACATGAGTAAGGGATCATAGCTTTTACCTGGATTCACCTGGTCAGCCTATGTCATTGAAAGAGCTTAGTCAGTGTATTTTCATCATAAAATGTGCATTATTTAAAAAGTTGCATGCAAGTGAAGCACCATGAAATTCACCCCGAGCAGATGTACGACCTAGTACACTTGAACAAATGTTCAAGTAAATGTCTTTGCTAGGAAAGAAACTGCTCTGGGACAAAGCTAAAATCGAAATAAGAGGAACTCTGCCATCCATTCTGAAAGATCACCACCAGCACCCACCCAGTACCACTCTACACCAACCAGCCACATCCAGAGAGGCCAGCTCTATCCTACACCACCAGGCCCCATCCAGAGGCCAGCTCTATCGTACCCCATCGGACCCCATCTAGAGAGGCCAGCTCTATCCTACCCCATCGGACCCCATCCAGAGAGGCCAACACCACCCTGCACCACCAAACCCCATCCAGAGAGGCCAGCTCTATCCTACCCCATCGGACCCCATCCAGAGAGGCCAGCTCTATCCCACCCCATCGGACCCCATCCAGAGAGGCCAGCTCTATCCTACCCCATCGGACCCCATCCAGAGAGGCCAGCTCTATCCTACCCCATCGGATCCCAGCTCTATCCTACCCCATCAGACTCCATCCAGAGAGGCCAACACCACCCTGCACCATCGGGCCCCATCCAGAGAGGCCAGCTTCAACCTACACCATCAGGTCCCTTCCAGAGAGGACAGATCCACCCTACACCATCGGGTCCCTTCCAGAGAGGACAGATCCACCCTACACCATTGGGTCCCTTCCAGAGAGGACAGCTCCACCCTACACCATCAATCCCCATCCAGAGAGGACAGCTACACCCTACACCATCAGGCCCCTTCCAGAGAGGACAGATCCACCCTACACCATCAGGCCCCTTCCAGAGAGGACAGCTCCACCCTACACCATCAGGCCCCATCCAGAGAGGACAGCTCCACCCTACACCATCAGGCCCCATCCAGAGAGGACAGGTCCACCCTGCACCATCGGGCCCCATCCAGAGTGGCAAACACCACTCTGAACCATCACCCCCCTTCCAGAGTGGACAATATCCCACCACCCCACTACTCCTCATGCTAACAGGACAACACCCCAATCAGAAAAGACCAACAGTCCAGCAAGACAGCTATGCAGAAGTGGCATGAAGAATAGAGCACCCTACTGCAGCCGAGCTAAACCAGATAAGGTATCTGCTGAACATTATCCGCAAAATCCATTCATTTCTTTTTTTTGTTATTATCAGAAATATAATTATTAGAAATACAACCTATTATCATTATGATTTCAGTTTTAGTTAAGCTACCCAGGGAACGATTCAAGTTAACCCACATAAATAAATGTATGTCCCTTTCAAGTGGAAGCTTCTTACTGTGACTAATGCCTGATCATATCTTCAGCAATGCTGCAGAGCTTTACTCCAAAGCAATATCAGTGTCACGCCCTGATCTGTTTCACCTGTCCTTGTGCTTGTCTCCACCCCCCTCCAGGTGTCGCCCATTTCCCCCATTATCCCCTGGGAACTTATGCCTGTGTATTCTCTCTGTCTGTGCCAGTTAATTTTGTTCATCACACCTACCAGTGGTTTCCCTTGCGCCTGTCTTTGCTATAGTCCCTGTTTTCTAGTTTCCTGGTTTTGACCATTCCTGGCTGCCGTGACCCTGCCTGCTATCCTGGATTACCGACCTCTGCCTGACCTGAGCCTGCCTGCTGTTCCGGGACCTAACACCCTTTCTCGATTATTGATCCCTGCCTGCCTTGACCAGTCATATGCCTGCCCCTGTTTAAAAGAATAAACTTTTGTTTCTTGAACACTGTCTGCACCTGTGTCATACCTTAAAACATGATAATCAGTTCCCATTGGTTTTGTAGAGGACTCTTCTTATCAACTGTACGCTGTTGTCTTAGAAATTCAGCATTCTTTGTGTTGATCTTGCCAACTCTATCTGATAGGAGGTTAATATCACAGTAATACTATTGGGCAACAACTCTGTTTTTGAATCCTAACATCTCATCTATGCTTATAAAAGGGTCTTAGATTCATTGTTCTTTCTCTTGTGTTCTTGACCTTTGCTGTTGAGATAACTACACTCTTTCTCCCATGAGCTATGGGCCTTGGCACAACAAGTCATGTTTTTTGTTGTTTCTTTCTCTCTCTGACCATGCCGTTAGCAGTTGAAGTTAATCTTCAATAACATAGACCCTGGAGAAAAATAGGTGTATTCAAAGAGAACGAATCATGTTGGGAAGTAGATGTTCATTCTCCCCTGTCCTCAGTGATTTTCTTCCCAGAACAAAATGACAGGATGTAATTTATAACCCCAAACTCTAGCCTGTGGTTGACCAATTAGAATTTCTTGCAGTAAAATTGGGCCAATGGCCAAATAACAAGTATCCCGTATCAGGCTGAATGTGTAGAAGGTTTGGACCAATGAGAACCTGACACATGTAGCTATGAGTCCAGAACTGAAATTCCTACACAGATTCTAAACAGATGTGGAACCGAAAAACAACCATTTCCATTGATTGTTCATTCCCTATTGACGTCTAGTCCTCTGCATTGTGTGTTATCTTAAAATATTCGTAGAATGCTTAGAATAATGCCTTGTCAATGCATTGCCACTTAATGTTTATGACTTGTATGTAAATCAATTCATTTTACAAAGTAGTTATGTACACTTGTATTTAGAATTCCAGTCTCAGACATGTCTTCATTGCCTATTACTTTAACTTGACCATAAAAAAGTAATATGATTATTAACCCTGCATTATAATTATATAAAAAACGCTTAGATATTCTGTGTTTCTATTTACAGTAGTGATGTACAGCTGGAGACATTTTGTTTTTCACAAGAGTAGCAAACAACGTTTCCAGGATAAGCTATTAGCTTATCAACCATTACAAAAGAATAGTCTAATAGCTCAGTTACTGTAGGTGTGACAAACACCCCTCCCCAAAATGCAACAAAGAATTTGTATCCATATTTCCATACCTACCCAAACACACATGGTTAATGTTCTGAAAATATATATATACTGCATACAGTTGGAGTCGGAAGTTTACATTCATTTACAATTCCTGACATTTAATCCCAGTAAAAATTCCCTGTCTTAGGTCAGTTAGGATCATCACTTTATTTTAAGAATGTGACATGTCAGAATAATAGTAGAGAGAATGATTTATTTCAGCTTTTATTTATTTCATCACATTCCCAGTGGGTCAGAAGTTTACATACACTCAATTAGTATTTGGAAGCATTACCTTTAAATTGTTCAACTTGGGTCAAACATTTTGGGTTGCCTTCCACAAGCTTCCCACAATGAGTTGGGTGAATTATGGCCCATTCCTCCTTTTTTTTTTTTTTTTTTTTTTTTATTTCACCTTTATTTAACCAGGTAGGCTAGTTGAGAACACCTTTATTTAACCAGGTAGGCTAGTTGAGAACAAGTTCTCATTTGCAACTGCGACCTGGCCAAGATAAAGCATAGCAGTGTGAGCATACAACAAGAGTTACACATGGAGTAAACAATTAACAAGTCAATAACACAGTAGAAAACGAAGGGGGGGTCTATATACAATGTGTGCAAAAGGCATGAGGAGGTAGGCAAATAATTACAATTTTGCAGATTAACACTGGAGTGATAAAAGATCAGATGGTCATGTACAGGTAGAGATATTGGTGTGCAGAAGAGCAGAAAAGTAAATAAATAAAAACAGTACGGGGATGAGGTAGGTGAAAAGGGTGGGCTATTTACCAATAGACTATGTACAGCTGCAGCGATCGGTTAGCTGCTCAGATAGCTGATGTTTGAAGTTGGTGAGGGAGATGAAAGTCTCCAACTTCAGCGATTTTTGCAATTCGTTCCAGTCACAGGCAGCAGAGTACTGGAACGAAAGGCGGCCAAATGAGGTGTTGGCTTTAGGGATGATCAGTGAGATACACCTGCTGGAGCGCGTGCTACGGATGGGTGTTGCCATCGTGACCAGTGAGCTGAGATAAGGCGGAGCTTTACCTAGCATAGACTTGTAGATGACCTGGAGCCAGTGGGTCTGGCGACGAATATGTAGCGAGGGCCAGCCGACTAGAGCATACAAGTCGCAGTGGTGGGTAGTATAAGGTGCTTTAGTGACAAAACGGATGGCACTGTGATAGACTGCATCCAGTTTGCTGAGTAGAGTGTTGGAAGCCATTTTGTAGATGACATCGCCGAAGTCGAGGATCGGTAGGATAGTCAGTTTTACTAGGGTAAGCTTGGCGGCTTGAGTGAAGGAGGCTTTGTTGCGGAATAGAAAGCCGACTCTTGATTTGATTTTCGATTGGAGATGTTTGATATGAGTCTGGAAGGAGAGTTTGCAGTCTAGCCAGACACCTAGGTACTTATAGACGTCCACATATTCTAGGTCGGAACCATCCAGGGTGGTGATGCTAGTCGGGCATGCAGGTGCAGGCAGCGACCGGTTGAAAAGCATGCATTTGGTTTTACTAGCGTTTAAGAGCAGTTGGAGGCCACGGAAGGAGTGTTGTATGGCATTGAAGCTTGTTTGGAGGTTAGATAGCACAGTGTCCAAAGACGGGCCGAAAGTATATAGAATGGTGTCGTCTGCGTAGAGGTGGATCAGGGAATCGCCCGCAGCAAGAGCAACATCATTGATATACACAGAGAAAAGAGTCGGCCCGAGAATTGAACCCTGTGGCACCCCCATAGAGACTGCCAGAGGACCGGACAGCATGCCCTCCGATTTGACACACTGAACTCTGTCTGCAAAGTAATTGGTGAACCAGGCAAGGCAGTCATCCGAAAAACCGAGGCTACTGAGTCTGCCGATAAGAATATGGTGATTGACAGAGTCGAAAGCCTTGGCAAGGTCGATGAAGACGGCTGCACAGTACTGTCTTTTATCGATGGCGGTTATGATGTCGTTTAGTACCTTGAGTGTGGCTGAGGTGCACCCATGACCGGCTCGGAAACCAGATTGCACAGCGGAGAAGGTACGGTGGGATTCGAGATGGTCAGTGACCTGTTTGTTGACTTGGCTTTCGAAGACCTTAGATAGGCAGGGCAGGATGGATATAGGTCTGTAACAGTTTGGGTCCAGGGTGTCTCCCCCTTTGAAGAGGGGGATGACTGCGGCAGCTTTCCAATCCTTGGGGATCTCAGACGAGATGAAAGAGAGGTTGAACAGGCTGGTAATAGGGGTTGCGACAATGGTGGCAGATAGTTTCAGAAATAGAGGGTCCAGATTGTCAAGCCCAGCTGATTTGTACGGGTCCAGGTTTTGCAGCTCTTTCAGAACATCTGCTATCTGGATTTGGGTAAAGGAGAACCTGGAGAGGCTTGGGCGAGGAGCTGCGGGGGGGGCGGAGCTGTTGGCCGAGGTTGAAGTAGCCAGGCGGAAGGCATGGCCAGCCGTTGAGAAATGCTTATTGAAGTTTTCGATAATCATGGATTTATCAGTGGTGACCGTGTTACCTAGCCTCAGTGCAGTGGGCAGCTGGGAGGAGGTGCTCTTGTTCTCCATGGACTTCACAGTGTCCCAGAACTTTTTGGAGTTGGAGCTACAGGATGCAAACTTCTGCCTGAAGAAGCTGGCCTTAGCTTTCCTGACTGACTGCGTGTATTGGTTCCGGACTTCCCTGAACAGTTGCATATCACGGGGACTATTCGATGCTATTGCAGTCCGCCACAGGATGTTTTTGTGCTGGTCGAGGGCAGTCAGGTCTGGGGTGAACCAAGGGCTGTATCTGTTCTTAGTTCTGCATTTTTGAACGGAGCATGCTTATCTAAAATGGTGAGGAAGTTACTTTTAAAGAATGACCAGGCATCCTCAACTGACGGGATGAGGTCAATGTCCTTCCAGGATACCCGGGCCAGGTCGATTAGAAAGGCCTGCTCACAGAAGTGTTTTAGGGAGCGTTTGACAGTGATGAGGGGTGGTCGTTTGACTGCGGCTCCGTAGCGGATACAGGCAATGAGGCAGTGATCGCTGAGATCCTGGTTGAAGACAGCGGAGGTGTATTTGGAGGGCCAGTTGGTCAGGATGACGTCTATGAGGGTGCCTTGTTTACAGAGTTAGGGTTGTACCTGGTGGTGTTCCTTGATGATTTGTGTGAGATTGGACGGGCATTAGCTTAGATTGTAGGACTTGGCGGGGTGTTAAGCATATCCCAGTTTAGGTCACCTAACAGAACAAACTCTGAGCTAGATGGGGGGCGATCAATTCACAAATGGTGTCCAGGGCACAGCTGGAGCTGAGGGGGGTCGGTAGCAGGCGGCAACCGTGAGAGACTTATTTCTGGAGAGAGTAATTTCAAAATTAGTAGTTCGAACTGTTTGGGTATGGACCTGGAAAGTATGACATACTTTGCAGGCCATCTCTGCAGTAACTGCAACTCCTCCCCCTTTGGCAGTTCTATCTGACGAAGATGTTATAGTTGGGTATGAAATCTCTCTCTGATGTTAGGTGCCTCCTGACATGGATTCAGACACACAAATGACAGATCAGGTTAGCAGAGTGTGCTAAAGCAGTGAGTAAGACAAACTAGGAGGAGGCTTCTGATGTTGACATGCATGAAACCAAGCTTTTCGAACACAGAATCACAAATGAGGGTG